>NC_134833.1:9245905-9482322 GCF_004210375.1 Tachypleus tridentatus
TATGGTTATCTTCAAAACATTCTCGTCACAGTAGAACTTTACATACTTTATTATGGTTATCTTCAAAACATTCTCGTCACAGTAGAACTTTACATACTTTTTATTATGGTTATCTTCAAAACATTCTCGTCACAGTAGAACTTTACATACTTTTATTATGGTTATCTTCAAAATTCTCGTCACAGTAGAACTTTACATACTTTTATTATGGTTATCTTCAAAACATTCTCGTCACAGTAGAACTTTACATATTTTATTATGGTTATCTTCAAAACATTCTCGTCACAGTAGAACTTTACATACTTTATTATGGTTATCTTCAAAACATTCTCGTCACAGTAGAACTTTACATACTTTATTATGGTTATCTTCAAAACATTCTCGTCACAGTAGAACTTTACATATTTTATTATGGTTATCTTCAAAACATTCTCGTCACAGTAGAACTTTACATACTTTATTATGGTTATCTTCAAAACATTCTCGTCACAGTAGAACTTTACATACTTTTTTATTATGGTTATCTTCAAAACATTCTCGTCACAGTAGAACTTTACATACTTTATTATGGTTATCTTCAAAACATTCTCGTCACAGTAGAACTTTACATACTTTATTATGGTTATCTTCAAAACATTCTCGTCACAGTAGAACTTTACATACTTTATTATGGTTATCTTCAAAACATTCTCGTCACAGTAGAACTTTACATACTTTATTATGGTTATCTTCAAAACATTCTCGTCACAGTAGAACTTTACATATTTTATTATGGTTATCTTCAAAACATTCTCGTCACAGTAGAACTTTACATACTTTATTATGGTTATCTTCAAAACATTCTCGTCACAGTAGAACTTTACATATTTATTATGGTTATCTTCAAAACATTCTCGTCACAGTAGAACTTTACATATTTTATTATGGTTATCTTCAAAACATTCTCTAAACAGTAGAACTTTACATACTTTATTATGGTTGTCTTTAAAACATTCTCGTCACTATAGAACTTTACATACTTTATTATGGTTGTCTTTAAAACATTCTCGTCACTATAGAACTTTACATATTTATTATGGTTATCTTTAAAACATTCTCGTCACAGTAGAACTTTACATATTTTATTATGGTTATCTTCAAAACATTCTCGTCACAGTAGAACTTTACATACTTTATTATGGTTATCTTCAAAACATTCTCGTCACAGTAGAACTTTACATACTTTATTATGGTTATCTTCAAAACATTCTCGTCACAGTAGAACTTTACATACTTTATTATGGTTATCTTCAAAACATTCTCGTCACAGTAGAACTTTACATACTTTATTATGGTTATCTTCAAAACATTCTCGTCACAGTAGAACTTTACATACTTTATTATGGTTATCTTCAAAACATTCTCGTCACAGTAGAACTTTACATACTTTTTTATGGTTATCTTCAAAACATTCTCGTCACAGTAGAACTTTACATACTTTTTATGGTTGTCTTCAAAACATTCTCGTCACAGTAGAACTTTACATACTTTATTATGGTTGTCTTGAAAACATTCTCGTCACAGTAGAACTTTACATACTTTTTTATGGTTATCTTCAAAATATTCTCGTCACAGTAGAACTTTACATACTTTATTATGGTTATCTTCAAAACATTCTCGTCACAGTAGAACTTTACATACTTTATTATGGTTATCTTCAAAACATTCTCG
Source organism: Tachypleus tridentatus (assembly GCF_004210375.1). Classification (NCBI taxonomy): domain Eukaryota; kingdom Metazoa; phylum Arthropoda; class Merostomata; order Xiphosura; family Limulidae; genus Tachypleus; species Tachypleus tridentatus. The sequence continues at coordinate 9,247,616 of NC_134833.1, forward strand.
TCACAGTAGAACTTTACATATTTTATTATGGTTATCTTCAAAACATTCTCGTCACAGTAGAACTTTACATATTTTATTATGGTTATCTTCAAAACATTCTCGTCACAGTAGAACTTTACATACTTTATTATGGTTATCTTCAAAACATTCTCGTCACAGTAGAACTTTACATACTTTATTATGGTTATCTTCAAAACATTCTCGTCACAGTAGAACTTTACATACTTTATTATGGTTATCTTCAAAACATTCTCGTCACAGTAGAACTTTACATACTTTATTATGGTTATCTTCAAAACATTCTCGTCACAGTAGAACTTTACATACTTTATTATGGTTATCTTCAAAACATTCTCGTCACAGTAGAACTTTACATACTTTATTATGGTTATCTTCAAAACATTCTCGTCACAGTAGAACTTTACATACTTTATTATGGTTATCTTCAAAACATTCTCGTCACAGTAGAACTTTACATACTTTTTATGGTTATCTTCAAAACATTCTCGTCACAGTAGAACTTTACATACTTTATTATGGTTATCTTCAAAACATTCTCGTCACAGTAGAACTTTACATACTTTATTATGGTTATCTTCAAAACATTCTCGTCACAGTAGAACTTTACATACTTTATTATGGTTATCTTCAAAACATTCTCGTCACAGTAGAACTTTACATACTTTATTATGGTTATCTTCAAAACATTCTCGTCACAGTAGAACTTTACATACTTTATTATGGTTATCTTCAAAACATTCTCGTCACAGTAGAACTTTACATACTTTTATTATGGTTATCTTCAAAACATTCTCGTCACAGTAGAACTTTACATACTTTATTATGGTTATCTTCAAAACATTCTCGTCACAGTAGAACTTTACATACTTTATTATGGTTATCTTCAAAACATTCTCGTCACAGTAGAACTTTACATATTTTTATTATGGTTATCTTCAAAACATTCTCGTCACAGTAGAACTTTACATACTTTATTATGGTTATCTTCAAAACATTCTCGTCACAGTAGAACTTTACATACTTTATTATGGTTATCTTCAAAACATTCTCGTCACAGTAGAACTTTACATACTTTATTATGGTTATCTTCAAAACATTCTCGTCACAGTAGAACTTTACATACTTTATTATGGTTATCTTCAAAACATTCTCGTCACAGTAGAACTTTACATACTTTATTATGGTTATCTTCAAAACATTCTCGTCACAGTAGAACTTTACATACTTTATTATGGTTATCTTCAAAACATTCTCGTCACAGTAGAACTTTACATACTTTATTATGGTTATCTTCAAAACATTCTCGTCACAGTAGAACTTTACATACTTTATTATGGTTATCTTCAAAACATTCTCGTCACAGTAGAACTTTACATACTTTATTATGGTTATCTTCAAAACATTCTCGTCACAGTAGAACTTTACATACTTTATTATGGTTATCTTCAAAACATTCTCGTCACAGTAGAACTTTACATACTTTATTATGGTTATCTTCAAAACATTCTCGTCACAGTAGAACTTTACATACTTTATTATGGTTATCTTCAAAACATTCTCGTCACAGTAGAACTTTACATACTTTATTATGGTTATCTTCAAAACATTCTCGTCACAGTAGAACTTTACATACTTTATTATGGTTATCTTCAAAACATTCTCGTCACAGTAGAACTTTACATACTTTATTATGGTTATCTTCAAAACATTCTCGTCACAGTAGAACTTTACATACTTTATTATGGTTATCTTCAAAACATTCTCGTCACAGTAGAACTTTACATACTTTATTATGGTTATCTTCAAAACATTCTCGTCACAGTAGAACTTTACATATTTATTATGGTTATCTTCAAAACATTCTCGTCACAGTAGAACTTTCATATTTTTATTATGGTTTCTTCAAAACATTCTCTAAACAGTAGAACTTTACATATTTTATTATGGTTATCTTCAAAACATTCTCGTCACTAGTAGAACTTTACATACTTTATTATGGTTATCTTCAAAACATTCTCTCGTCACAGTAGAACTTTACATATTTTATTATGGTTATCTTCAAAACATTCTCGTCACAGTAGAACTTTACATATTTTATTATGGTTATCTTCAAAACATTCTCGTCACAGTAGAACTTTACATACTTTATTATGGTTATCTTCAAACATTCTCGTCACAGTAGAACTTTACATACTTTATTATGGTTATCTTCAAAACATTCTCGTCACAGTAGAACTTTACATACTTTATTATGGTTATCTTCAAAACATTCTCGTCACAGTAGAACTTTACATACTTTATTATGGTTATCTTCAAAACATTCTCGTCACAGTAGAACTTTACATACTTTATTATGGTTATCTTCAAAACATTCTCGTCACAGTAGAACTTTACATACTTTATTATGGTTATCTTCAAAACATTCTCGTCACAGTAGAACTTTACATACTTTTATTATGGTTATCTTCAAAACATTCTCGTCACAGTAGAACTTTACATACTTTATTATGGTTATCTTCAAAACATTCTCGTCACAGTAGAACTTTACATACTTTATTATGGTTATCTTCAAAACATTCTCGTCACAGTAGAACTTTACATACTTTATTATGGTTATCTTCAAAACATTCTCGTCACAGTAGAACTTTACATACTTTATTATGGTTATCTTCAAAACATTCTCGTCACAGTAGAACTTTACATACTTTATTATGGTTATCTTCAAAACATTCTCGTCACAGTAGAACTTTACATACTTTTATTATGGTTATCTTCAAAACATTCTCGTCACAGTAGAACTTTACATACTTTATTATGGTTATCTTCAAAACATTCTCGTCACAGTAGAACTTTACATACTTTATTATGGTTATCTTCAAAACATTCTCGTCACAGTAGAACTTTACATACTTTATTATGGTTATCTTCAAAACATTCTCGTCACAGTAGAACTTTACATACTTTATTATGGTTATCTTCAAAACATTCTCGTCACAGTAGAACTTTACATACTTTATTATGGTTATCTTCAAAACATTCTCGTCACAGTAGAACTTTACATACTTTATTATGGTTATCTTCAAAACATTCTCGTCACAGTAGAACTTTACATACTTTATTATGGTTATCTTCAAAACATTCTCGTCACAGTAGAACTTTACATACTTTATTATGGTTATCTTCAAAACATTCTCGTCACAGTAGAACTTTACATACTTTATTATGGTTATCTTCAAAACATTCTCGTCACAGTAGAACTTTACATACTTTTTTATGGTTATCTTCAAAACATTCTCGTCACAGTAGAACTTTACATACTTTATTATGGTTATCTTCAAAACATTCTCGTCACAGTAGAACTTTACATACTTTATTATGGTTATCTTCAAAACATTCTCGTCACAGTAGAACTTTACATACTTTATTATGGTTATCTTCAAAACATTCTCGTCACAGTAGAACTTTACATACTTTATTATGGTTATCTTCAAAACATTCTCGTCACAGTAGAACTTTACATACTTTATTATGGTTATCTTCAAAACATTCTCGTCACAGTAGAACTTTACATATTTTATTATGGTTATCTTCAAAACATTCTCGTCACAGTAGAACTTTACATACTTTATTATGGTTATCTTCAAAACATTCTCGTCACAGTAGAACTTTACATACTTTATTATGGTTATCTTCAAAACATTCTCGTCACAGTAGAACTTTACATACTTTATTATGGTTATCTTCAAAACATTCTCGTCACAGTAGAACTTTACATACTTTATTATGGTTATCTTCAAAACATTCTCGTCACAGTAGAACTTTACATACTTTATTATGGTTATCTTCAAAACATTCTCGTCACAGTAGAACTTTACATACTTTATTATGGTTATCTTCAAAAGATTCTCGTCACAGTAGAACTTTACATACTTTATTATGGTTATCTTCAAAACATTCTCGTCACAGTAGAACTTTACATACATTTTTATGGTTATCTTCAAAACATTCTCGTCACAGTAGAACTTTACATACTTTATTATGGTTATCTTCAAAACATTCTCGTCACAGTAGAACTTTACATACTTTATTATGGTTATCTTCAAAACATTCTCGTCACAGTAGAACTTTACATATTTTATTATGGTTATCTTCAAAACATTCTCGTCACAGTAGAACTTTACATACTTTATTATGGTTATCTTCAAAACATTCTCGTCACAGTAGAACTTTACATATTTTATTATGGTTATCTTCAAAACATTCTCGTCACAGTAGAACTTTACATACTTTATTATGGTTATCTTCAAAACATTCTCGTCACAGTAGAACTTTACATACTTTATTATGGTTATCTTCAAAACATTCTCGTCACAGTAGAACTTTACATACTTTTTTATGGTTATCTTCAAAACATTCTCGTCACAGTAGAACTTTACATACTTTATTATGGTTATCTTCAAAACATTCTCGTCACAGTAGAACTTTACATACTTTATTATGGTTATCTTCAAAACATTCTCGTCACAGTAGAACTTTACATATTTTATTATGGTTATCTTCAAAACATTCTCGTCACAGTAGAACTTTACATTTTATTATGGTTATCTTCAAAACATTCTCGTCACAGTAGAACTTTACATACTTTATTATGGTTATCTTCAAAACATTCTCGTCACAGTAGAACTTTACATACTTTATTATGGTTATCTTCAAAACATTCTCGTCACAGTAGAACTTTACATATTTTATTATGGTTATCTTCAAAACATTCTCGTCACAGTAGAACTTTACATACTTTATTATGGTTATCTTCAAAACATTCTCGTCACAGTAGAACTTTACATACTTTATTATGGTTATCTTCAAAACATTCTCTAAACAGTAGAACTTTATATATTTTATTATGGTTGTCTTAAAACATTCTCTCACAGTAGAACTTTACATATTTATTATGGTTATCTTCAAAACATTCTCTAAATTATAGAACTTTATATATTTTATTATGGTTATCTTTAAAACATTCTCTCACTATAGAACTTTTATATATTTATTATGGTTATCTTTAAAACATTCTCGTCACAGTAGAACTTTACATATTTTATTATGGTTATCTTCAAAACATTCTCGTCACAGTAGAACTTTACATACTTTATTATGGTTATCTTCAAAACATTCTCGTCACAGTAGAACTTTACATACTTTATTATGGTTATCTTCAAAACATTCTCGTCACAGTAGAACTTTACATACTTTATTATGGTTATCTTCAAAACATTCTCGTCACAGTAGAACTTTACATACTTTATTATGGTTATCTTCAAAACATTCTCGTCACAGTAGAACTTTACATATTTTATTATGGTTATCTTCAAAACATTCTCGTCACAGTAGAACTTTACATACTTTATTATGGTTATCTTCAAAACATTCTCGTCACAGTAGAACTTTACATACTTTTTATGGTTGTCTTGAAAACATTCTTGTCACAGTAGAACTTTACATATATTTTTTTGGTTATCTTCAAAACATTCTCGTCACAGTAGAACTTTACATACTTTTTTATGGTTATCTTCAAAACATTCTCGTCACAGTAGAACTTTACATACTTTATTATGGTTATCTTCAAAACATTCTCGTCACAGTAGAACTTTACATACTTTATTATGGTTATCTTCAAAACATTCTCGTCACAGTAGAACTTTACATATATTTTTATGGTTATCTTCAAAACATTCTCGTCACAGTAGAACTTTACATACTTTATTATGGTTATCTTCAAAACATTCTCGTCACAGTAGAACTTTACATACTTTATTATGGTTATCTTCAAAACATTCTCGTCACAGTAGAACTTTACATACTTTATTATGGTTATCTTCAAAACATTCTCGTCACAGTAGAACTTTACATACTTTATTATGGTTATCTTCAAAACATTCTCGTCACAGTAGAACTTTACATACTTTATTATGGTTATCTTCAAAAGATTCTCGTCACAGTAGAACTTTACATACTTTATTATGGTTATCTTCAAAACATTCTCGTCACAGTAGAACTTTACATACTTTTATTATGGTTATCTTCAAAACATTCTCGTCACAGTAGAACTTTACATACTTTATTATGGTTATCTTCAAAACATTCTCGTCACAGTAGAACTTTACATACTTTATTATGGTTATCTTCAAAACATTCTCGTCACAGTAGAACTTTACATATTTTATTATGGTTATCTTCAAAACATTCTCGTCACAGTAGAACTTTACATACTTTATTATGGTTATCTTCAAAACATTCTCGTCACAGTAGAACTTTACATATTTTATTATGGTTATCTTCAAAACATTCTCGTCACAGTAGAACTTTACATACTTTATTATGGTTATCTTCAAAACATTCTCGTCACAGTAGAACTTTACATACTTTATTATGGTTATCTTCAAAACATTCTCGTCACAGTAGAACTTTACATACTTTTTTATGGTTATCTTCAAAACATTCTCGTCACAGTAGAACTTTACATACTTTATTATGGTTATCTTCAAAACATTCTCGTCACAGTAGAACTTTACATACTTTATTATGGTTATCTTCAAAACATTCTCGTCACAGTAGAACTTTACATACTTTATTATGGTTATCTTCAAAATTCTCGTCACAGTAGAACTTTACATACTTTATTATGGTTATCTTCAAAACATTCTCGTCACAGTAGAACTTTACATACTTTTTTATGGTTATCTTCAAAACATTCTCGTCACAGTAGAACTTTACATATATTTTTTATGGTTATCTTCAAAACATTCTCGTCACAGTAGAACTTTACATACTTTTTTATGGTTATCTTCAAAACATTCTCGTCACAGTAGAACTTTACATACTTTATTATGGTTATCTTCAAAACATTCTCGTCACAGTAGAACTTTACATATTTTATTATGGTTATCTTCAAAACATTCTCGTCACAGTAGAACTTTACATACTTTATTATGGTTATCTTCAAAACATTCTCGTCACAGTAGAACTTTACATACTTTATTATGGTTATCTTGAAAACATTCTCGTCACAGTAGAACTTTACATATATTTTTATGGTTATCTTCAAAACATTCTCGTCACAGTAGAACTTTACATACTTTATTATGGTTATCTTCAAAACATTCTCGTCACAGTAGAACTTTACATACTTTATTATGGTTATCTTCAAAACATTCTCGTCACAGTAGAACTTTACATACTTTATTATGGTTATCTTCAAAACATTCTCGTCACAGTAGAACTTTACATACTTTATTATGGTTATCTTCAAAACATTCTCGTCACAGTAGAACTTTACATACTTTATTATGGTTATCTTCAAAACATTCTCGTCACAGTAGAACTTTACATATTTTATTATGGTTATCTTCAAAACATTCTCGTCACAGTAGAACTTTACATATATTTTTATGGTTATCTTCAAAACATTCTCGTCACAGTAGAACTTTACATACTTTATTATGGTTATCTTCAAAACATTCTCGTCACAGTAGAACTTTACATACTTTATTATGGTTATCTTCAAAACATTCTCGTCACAGTAGAACTTTACATACTTTATTATGGTTATCTTCAAAACATTCTCGTCACAGTAGAACTTTACATACTTTATTATGGTTATCTTCAAAACATTCTCGTCACAGTAGAACTTTACATACTTTATTATGGTTATCTTCAAAACATTCTCGTCACAGTAGAACTTTACATACTTTATTATGGTTATCTTCAAAACATTCTCGTCACAGTAGAACTTTACATACTTTATTATGGTTATCTTCAAAACATTCTCGTCACAGTAGAACTTTACATACTTTATTATGGTTATCTTCAAAACATTCTCGTCACAGTAGAACTTTACATACTTTATTATGGTTATCTTCAAAACATTCTCGTGACAGTAGAACTTTACATATTTTATTATGGTTATCTTCAAAACATTCTCGTCACAGTAGAACTTTACATACTTTATTATGGTTATCTTCAAAACATTCTCGTCACAGTAGAACTTTACATATTTTATTATGGTTATCTTCAAAACATTCTCGTCACAGTAGAACTTTACATACTTTATTATGGTTATCTTCAAAACATTCTCGTCACAGTAGAACTTTACATACTTTATTATGGTTGTCTTCAAAACATTCTCGTCACAGTAGAACTTTACATACTTTTTTATGGTTATCTTCAAAACATTCTCGTCACAGTAGAACTTTACATACTTTATTATGGTTATCTTCAAAACATTCTCGTCACAGTAGAACTTTTCATACTTTATTATGGTTATCTTCAAAACATTCTCGTCACAGTAGAACTTTACATACTTTATTATGGTTATCTTCAAAACATTCTCGTCACAGTAGAACTTTACATACTTTATTATGGTTATCTTCAAAACATTCTCGTCACAGTAGAACTTTACATACTTTTTTATGGTTATCTTCAAAACATTCTCGTCACAGTAGAACTTTACATATATTTTTTATGGTTATCTTCAAAACATTCTCGTCACAGTAGAACTTTACATACTTTTTTTTATGGTTATCTTCAAAACATTCTCGTCACAGTAGAACTTTACATACTTTATTATGGTTATCTTCAAAACATTCTCGTCACAGTAGAACTTTACATACTTTATTATGGTTATCTTCAAAACATTCTCGTCACAGTAGAACTTTACATACTTTATTATGGTTATCTTCAAAACATTCTCGTCACAGTAGAACTTTACATACTTTATTATGGTTATCTTCAAAACATTCTCGTAGAACTTTACATACAGTAGAACTTTACATATATTTATTATGGTTATCTTTAAAACATTCTCGTCACAGTAGAACTTTACATATTTTATTATGGTTATCTTTAAAACATTCTCGTCACAGTAGAACTTTACATACTTTATTATGGTTATCTTCAAAACATTCTCGTCACAGTAGAACTTTACATACTTTATTATGGTTATCTTCAAAACATTCTCGTCACAGTAGAACTTTACATACTTTATTATGGTTATCTTCAAAACATTCTCGTCACAGTAGAACTTTACATACTTTATTATGGTTATCTTCAAAACATTCTCGTCACAGTAGAACTTTACATACTTTATTATGGTTATCTTCAAAACATTCTCGTCACAGTAGAACTTTACATATTTTATTATGGTTATCTTCAAAACATTCTCGTCACAGTAGAACTTTACATACTTTATTATGGTTATCTTCAAAACATTCTCGTCACAGTAGAACTTTACATACTTTATTATGGTTATCTTCAAAACATTCTCGTCACAGTAGAACTTTACATACTTTATTATGGTTATCTTCAAAACATTCTCGTCACAGTAGAACTTTACATACTTTTATTATGGTTATCTTCAAAACATTCTCGTCACAGTAGAACTTTACATACTTTATTATGGTTATCTTCAAAACATTCTCGTCACAGTAGAACTTTACATACTTTATTATGGTTATCTTCAAAACATTCTCGTCACAGTAGAACTTTACATACTTTATTATGGTTATCTTCAAAACATTCTCGTCACAGTAGAACTTTACATACTTTATTATGGTTATCTTCAAAACATTCTCGTCACAGTAGAACTTTACATACTTTATTATGGTTATCTTCAAAACATTCTCGTCACAGTAGAACTTTACATACTTTATTATGGTTATCTTCAAAACATTCTCGTCACAGTAGAACTTTACATACTTTATTATGGTTATCTTCAAAACATTCTCGTCACAGTAGAACTTTACATACTTTATTATGGTTATCTTCAAAACATTCTCGTCACAGTAGAACTTTACATACTTTATTATGGTTATCTTCAAAACATTCTCGTCACAGTAGAACTTTACATACTTTATTATGGTTATCTTCAAAACATTCTCGTCACAGTAGAACTTTACATACTTTATTATGGTTATCTTCAAAACATTCTCGTCACAGTAGAACTTTACATACTTTATTATGGTTATCTTCAAAACATTCTCGTCACAGTAGAACTTTACATACTTTATTATGGTTATCTTCAAAACATTCTCGTCACAGTAGAACTTTACATACTTTATTATGGTTATCTTCAAAACATTCTCGTCACAGTAGAACTTTACATACTTTATTATGGTTATCTTCAAAACATTCTCGTCACAGTAGAACTTTACATACTTTTATTATGGTTATCTTCAAAACATTCTCGTCACAGTAGAACTTTACATACTTTATTATGGTTATCTTCAAAACATTCTCGTCACAGTAGAACTTTACATACTTTTTTATGGTTATCTTCAAAACATTCTCGTCACAGTAGAACTTTACATACTTTATTATGGTTATCTTCAAAACATTCTCGTCACAGTAGAACTTTACATACTTTATTATGGTTATCTTCAAAACATTCTCGTCACAGTAGAACTTTACATACTTTATTATGGTTATCTTCAAAACATTCTCGTCACAGTAGAACTTTACATACTTTATTATGGTTATCTTCAAAACATTCTCGTCACAGTAGAACTTTACATACTTTATTATGGTTATCTTCAAAACATTCTCGTCACAGTAGAACTTTACATACTTTATTATGGTTATCTTCAAAACATTCTCGTCACAGTAGAACTTTACATACTTTATTATGGTTATCTTCAAAACATTCTCGTCACAGTAGAACTTTACATACTTTATTATGGTTATCTTCAAAACATTCTCGTCACAGTAGAACTTTACATACTTTATTATGGTTATCTTCAAAACATTCTCGTCACAGTAGAACTTTACACTTTATTTTATTATGGTTATCTTCAAAACATTCTCGTCACAGTAGAACTTTACATACTTTATTATGGTTATCTTCAAAACATTCTCGTCACAGTAGAACTTTACATACTTTTTATGGTTATCTTCAAAACATTCTCGTCACAGTAGAACTTTACATATTTTTTATGGTTATCTTCAAAACATTCTCGTCACAGTAGAACTTTACATACTTTTTTATGGTTATCTTCAAAACATTCTCGTCACAGTAGAACTTTACATACTTTATTATGGTTATCTTCAAAACATTCTCGTCACAGTAGAACTTTACATACTTTATTATGGTTATCTTCAAAACATTCTCGTCACAGTAGAACTTTACATACTTTATTATGGTTATCTTCAAAACATTCTCGTCACAGTAGAACTTTACATACTTTATTATGGTTATCTTCAAAACATTCTCGTCACAGTAGAACTTTACATACTTTATTATGGTTATCTTAAAACATTCTCGTCACAGTAGAACTTTACATATTTTATTATGGTTATCTTCAAAACATTCTCGTCACAGTAGAACTTTACATACTTTTTTATGGTTATCTTCAAAACATTCTCGTCACAGTAGAACTTTACATACTTTATTATGGTTATCTTCAAAACATTCTCGTCACAGTAGAACTTTACATACTTTATTATGGTTATCTTCAAAACATTCTCGTCACAGTAGAACTTTACATACTTTATTATGGTTATCTTCAAAACATTCTCGTCACAGTAGAACTTTACATACTTTATTATGGTTATCTTCAAAACATTCTCGTCACAGTAGAACTTTACATACTTTATTATGGTTATCTTCAAAACATTCTCGTCACAGTAGAACTTTACATACTTTATTATGGTTATCTTCAAAACATTCTCGTCACAGTAGAACTTTACATACTTTATTATGGTTATCTTCAAAACATTCTCGTCACAGTAGAACTTTACATACTTTATTATGGTTATCTTCAAAACATTCTCGTCACAGTAGAACTTTACATACTTTATTATGGTTATCTTCAAAACATTCTCGTCACAGTAGAACTTTACATACTTTATTATGGTTATCTTCAAAACATTCTCGTCACAGTAGAACTTTACATACTTTATTATGGTTATCTTCAAAACATTCTCGTCACAGTAGAACTTTACATACTTTATTATGGTTATCTTCAAAACATTCTCGTCACAGTAGAACTTTACATACTTTATTATGGTTATCTTCAAAACATTCTCGTCACAGTAGAACTTTACATACTTTATTATGGTTATCTTCAAAACATTCTCGTCACAGTAGAACTTTACATACTTTATTATGGTTATCTTCAAAACATTCTCGTCACAGTAGAACTTTACATACTTTATTATGGTTATCTTCAAAACATTCTCGTCACAGTAGAACTTTACATACTTTATTATGGTTATCTTCAAAACATTCTCGTCACAGTAGAACTTTACATACTTTATTATGGTTATCTTCAAAACATTCTCGTCACAGTAGAACTTTACATACTTTATTATGGTTATCTTCAAAACATTCTCGTCACAGTAGAACTTTACATACTTTATTATGGTTATCTTCAAAACATTCTCGTCACAGTAGAACTTTACATACTTTATTATGGTTATCTTCAAAACATTCTCGTCACAGTAGAACTTTACATACTTTATTATGGTTATCTTCAAAACATTCTCGTCACAGTAGAACTTTACATACTTTATTATGGTTATCTTCAAAACATTCTCGTCACAGTAGAACTTTACATACTTTATTATGGTTATCTTCAAAACATTCTCGTCACAGTAGAACTTTACATACTTTATTATGGTTATCTTCAAAACATTCTCGTCACAGTAGAACTTTACATACTTTATTATGGTTATCTTCAAAACATTCTCGTCACAGTAGAACTTTACATACTTTATTATGGTTATCTTCAAAACATTCTCGTCACAGTAGAACTTTACATACTTTATTATGGTTATCTTCAAAACATTCTCGTCACAGTAGAACTTTACATACTTTATTATGGTTATCTTCAAAACATTCTCGTCACAGTAGAACTTTACATACTTTATTATGGTTATCTTCAAAACATTCTCGTCACAGTAGAACTTTACATATTTTATTATGGTTATCTTCAAAACATTCTCGTCACAGTAGAACTTTACATACTTTATTATGGTTATCTTCAAAACATTCTCGTCACAGTAGAACTTTACATACTTTATTATGGTTATCTTCAAAACATTCTCGTCACAGTAGAACTTTACATACTTTATTATGGTTATCTTCAAAACATTCTCGTCACAGTAGAACTTTACATACTTTATTATGGTTATCTTCAAAACATTCTCGTCACAGTAGAACTTTACATACTTTATTATGGTTATCTTCAAAACATTCTCGTCACAGTAGAACTTTACATACTTTATTATGGTTATCTTCAAAACATTCTCGTCACAGTAGAACTTTACATACTTTATTATGGTTATCTTCAAAACATTCTCGTCACAGTAGAACTTTACATACTTTTTATGGTTATCTTCAAAACATTCTCGTCACAGTAGAACTTTACATATATTTATTATGGTTATCTTCAAAACATTCTCGTCACAGTAGAACTTTACATACTTTATTATGGTTATCTTCAAAACATTCTCGTCACAGTAGAACTTTACATACTTTATTATGGTTATCTTCAAAACATTCTCGTCACAGTAGAACTTTACATACTTTATTATGGTTATCTTCAAAACATTCTCGTCACAGTAGAACTTTACATACTTTATTATGGTTATCTTCAAAACATTCTCGTCACAGTAGAACTTTACATACTTTATTATGGTTATCTTCAAAACATTCTCGTCACAGTAGAACTTTACATATTTTATTATGGTTATCTTCAAAACATTCTCGTCACAGTAGAACTTTACATACTTTATTATGGTTATCTTCAAAACATTCTCGTCACAGTAGAACTTTACATACTTTATTATGGTTATCTTCAAAACATTCTCGTCACAGTAGAACTTTACATATTTTTTATGGTTATCTTCAAAACATTCTCGTCACAGTAGAACTTTACATACTTTTATTATGGTTATCTTCAAAACATTCTCGTCACAGTAGAACTTTACATACTTTATTATGGTTATCTTCAAAACATTCTCGTCACAGTAGAACTTTACATACTTTATTATGGTTATCTTCAAAACATTCTCGTCACAGTAGAACTTTACATACTTTATTATGGTTATCTTCAAAACATTCTCGTCACAGTAGAACTTTACATACTTTATTATGGTTATCTTCAAAACATTCTCGTCACAGTAGAACTTTACATACTTTATTATGGTTATCTTCAAAACATTCTCGTCACAGTAGAACTTTACATACTTTATTATGGTTATCTTCAAAACATTCTCGTCACAGTAGAACTTTACATACTTTATTATGGTTATCTTCAAAACATTCTCGTCACAGTAGAACTTTACATATTTTATTATGGTTATCTTCAAAACATTCTCGTCACAGTAGAACTTTACATACTTTATTATGGTTATCTTCAAAACATTCTCGTCACAGTAGAACTTTACATACTTTATTATGGTTATCTTCAAAACATTCTCGTCACAGTAGAACTTTACATACTTTATTATGGTTATCTTCAAAACATTCTCGTCACAGTAGAACTTTACATACTTTATTATGGTTATCTTCAAAACATTCTCGTCACAGTAGAACTTTACATACTTTATTATGGTTATCTTCAAAACATTCTCGTCACAGTAGAACTTTACATACTTTATTATGGTTATCTTCAAAACATTCTCGTCACAGTAGAACTTTACATATTTTATTATGGTTATCTTCAAAACATTCTCGTCACAGTAGAACTTTACATACTTTATTATGGTTATCTTCAAAATATTCTCGTCACAGTAGAACTTTACATACTTTATTATGGTTATCTTCAAAACATTCTCGTCACAGTAGAACTTTACATATATTTTTATGGTTATCTTCAAAACATTCTCGTCACAGTAGAACTTTACATACTTTATTATGGTTATCTTCAAAACATTCTCGTCACAGTAGAACTTTACATACTTTTTTATGGTTATCTTCAAAACATTCTCGTCACAGTAGAACTTTACATACTTTATTATGGTTATCTTCAAAACATTCTCGTCACAGTAGAACTTTACATATTTTATTATGGTTATCTTCAAAACATTCTCGTCACAGTAGAACTTTACATACTTTATTATGGTTATCTTCAAAACATTCTCGTCACAGTAGAACTTTACATACTTTATTATGGTTATCTTCAAAACATTCTCGTCACAGTAGAACTTTACATACTTTATTATGGTTATCTTCAAAACATTCTCGTCACAGTAGAACTTTACATACTTTATTATGGTTATCTTCAAAACATTCTCGTCACAGTAGAACTTTACATATTTTATTATGGTTATCTTCAAAACATTCTCGTCACAGTAGAACTTTACATACTTTTTTATGGTTATCTTCAAAACATTCTCGTCACAGTAGAACTTTACATACTTTATTATGGTTATCTTCAAAACATTCTCGTCACAGTAGAACTTTACATACTTTATTATGGTTATCTTCAAAACATTCTCGTCACAGTAGAACTTTACATACTTTATTATGGTTATCTTCAAAACATTCTCGTCACAGTAGAACTTTACATACTTTATTATGGTTATCTTCAAAACATTCTCGTCACAGTAGAACTTTACATACTTTATTATGGTTATCTTCAAAACATTCTCGTCACAGTAGAACTTTACATACTTTTTTATGGTTATCTTCAAAACATTCTCGTCACAGTAGAACTTTACATACTTTATTATGGTTATCTTCAAAACATTCTCGTCACAGTAGAACTTTACATACTTTATTATGGTTATCTTCAAAACATTCTCGTCACAGTAGAACTTTACATATTTTATTATGGTTATCTTCAAAACATTCTCGTCACAGTAGAACTTTACATACTTTATTATGGTTATCTTCAAAACATTCTCGTCACAGTAGAACTTTACATATTTTATTATGGTTATCTTCAAAACATTCTCGTCACAGTAGAACTTTACATATTTTATTATGGTTATCTTCAAAACATTCTCGTCACAGTAGAACTTTACATACTTTATTATGGTTATCTTCAAAAGATTCTCGTCACAGTAGAACTTTACATACTTTATTATGGTTGTCTTCAAAACATTCTCGTCACAGTAGAACTTTACATATTTTTTTATGGTTATCTTCAAAACATTCTCGTCACAGTAGAACTTTACATACTTTATTATGGTTATCTTCAAAACATTCTCGTCACAGTAGAACTTTACATACTTTATTATGGTTATCTTCAAAACATTCTCGTCACAGTAGAACTTTACATACTTTATTATGGTTATCTTCAAAACATTCTCGTCACAGTAGAACTTTACATACTTTATTATGGTTATCTTCAAAACATTCTCGTCACAGTAGAACTTTACATACTTTTTTATGGTTATCTTGAAAACATTCTCGTCACAGTAGAACTTTACATATATTTTTTATGGTTATCTTCAAAACATTCTCGTCACAGTAGAACTTTACATACTTTTTTTATGGTTATCTTCAAAACATTCTCGTCACAGTAGAACTTTACATACTTTATTATGGTTATCTTCAAAACATTCTCGTCACAGTAGAACTTTACATACTTTATTATGGTTATCTTCAAAACATTCTCGTCACAGTAGAACTTTACATACTTTATTATGGTTATCTTCAAAACATTCTCGTCACAGTAGAACTTTACATACTTTATTATGGTTATCTTAAAACATTCTCGTCACAGTAGAACTTTACATATTTTATTATGGTTATCTTCAAAACATTCTCGTCACAGTAGAACTTTACATATATTTTTATGGTTATCTTCAAAACATTCTCGTCACAGTAGAACTTTACATACTTTATTATGGTTATCTTCAAAACATTCTCGTCACAGTAGAACTTTACATACTTTATTATGGTTATCTTCAAAACATTCTCGTCACAGTAGAACTTTACATACTTTATTATGGTTATCTTCAAAACATTCTCGTCACAGTAGAACTTTACATACTTTATTATGGTTATCTTCAAAACATTCTCGTCACAGTAGAACTTTACATACTTTATTATGGTTATCTTCAAAACATTCTCGTCACAGTAGAACTTTACATACTTTTTTATGGTTATCTTCAAAACATTCTCGTCACAGTAGAACTTTACATACTTTATTATGGTTATCTTCAAAACATTCTCGTCACAGTAGAACTTTACATACTTTATTATGGTTATCTTCAAAACATTCTCGTCACAGTAGAACTTTACATACTTTATTATGGTTATCTTCAAAACATTCTCGTCACAGTAGAACTTTACATACTTTATTATGGTTATCTTCAAAACATTCTCGTCACAGTAGAACTTTACATACTTTTTTATGGTTATCTTCAAAACATTCTCGTCACAGTAGAACTTTACATATATTTTTTATGGTTATCTTCAAAACATTCTCGTCACAGTAGAACTTTACATACTTTTTTATGGTTATCTTCAAAACATTCTCGTCACAGTAGAACTTTACATACTTTATTATGGTTATCTTCAAAACATTCTCGTCACAGTAGAACTTTACATACTTTATTATGGTTATCTTCAAAACATTCTCGTCACAGTAGAACTTTACATACTTTATTATGGTTATCTTCAAAACATTCTCGTCACAGTAGAACTTTACATACTTTATTATGGTTATCTTCAAAACATTCTCGTCACAGTAGAACTTTACATACTTTTTTATGGTTATCTTCAAAACATTCTCGTCACAGTAGAACTTTACATACTTTATTATGGTTATCTTCAAAACATTCTCGTCACAGTAGAACTTTACATACTTTATTATGGTTATCTTCAAAACATTCTCGTCACAGTAGAACTTTACATACTTTATTATGGTTATCTTCAAAACATTCTCGTCACAGTAGAACTTTACATACTTTATTATGGTTATCTTCAAAACATTCTCGTCACAGTAGAACTTTACATATTTTATTATGGTTATCTTCAAAACATTCTCGTCACAGTAGAACTTTACATACTTTATTATGGTTATCTTCAAAACATTCTCGTCACAGTAGAACTTTACATACTTTATTATGGTTATCTTCAAAACATTCTCGTCACAGTAGAACTTTACATGTATTTTTATGGTTATCTTCAAAACATTCTCGTCACAGTAGAACTTTACATACTTTATTATGGTTATCTTCAAAACATTCTCGTCACAGTAGAACTTTACATACTTTATTATGGTTATCTTCAAAACATTCTCGTCACAGTAGAACTTTACATACTTTATTATGGTTATCTTCAAAACATTCTCGTCACAGTAGAACTTTACATACTTTATTATGGTTATCTTCAAAACATTCTCGTCACAGTAGAACTTTACATACTTTTTTATGGTTATCTTCAAAACATTCTCGTCACAGTAGAACTTTACATATTTTTTTATGGTTATCTTCAAAACATTCTCGTCACAGTAGAACTTTACATACTTTTTTATGGTTATCTTCAAAACATTCTCGTCACAGTAGAACTTTACATACTTTATTATGGTTATCTTCAAAACATTCTCGTCACAGTAGAACTTTACATACTTTATTATGGTTATCTTCAAAACATTCTCGTCACAGTAGAACTTTACATACTTTATTATGGTTATCTTCAAAACATTCTCGTCACAGTAGAACTTTACATACTTTATTATGGTTATCTTCAAAACATTCTCGTCACAGTAGAACTTTACATACTTTATTATGGTTATCTTCAAAACATTCTCGTCACAGTAGAACTTTACATATTTTATTATGGTTATCTTCAAAACATTCTCGTCACAGTAGAACTTTACATACTTTTTTATGGTTATCTTCAAAACATTCTCGTCACAGTAGAACTTTACATATATTTTTTATGGTTATCTTCAAAACATTCTCGTCACAGTAGAACTTTACATACTTTATTATGGTTATCTTCAAAACATTCTCGTCACAGTAGAACTTTACATACTTTATTATGGTTATCTTCAAAACATTCTCGTCACAGTAGAACTTTACATACTTTATTATGGTTATCTTCAAAACATTCTCGTCACAGTAGAACTTTACATACTTTATTATGGTTATCTTAAAACATTCTCGTCACAGTAGAACTTTACATATTTTATTATGGTTATCTTCAAAACATTCTCGTCACAGTAGAACTTTACATACTTTTTTATGGTTATCTTCAAAACATTCTCGTCACAGTAGAACTTTACATACTTTATTATGGTTATCTTCAAAACATTCTCGTCACAGTAGAACTTTACATACTTTATTATGGTTATCTTCAAAACATTCTCGTCACAGTAGAACTTTACATACTTTATTATGGTTATCTTCAAAACATTCTCGTCACAGTAGAACTTTACATACTTTATTATGGTTATCTTCAAAACATTCTCGTCACAGTAGAACTTTACATATTTTATTATGGTTATCTTCAAAACATTCTCGTCACAGTAGAACTTTACATACTTTATTATGGTTATCTTCAAAACATTCTCGTCACAGTAGAACTTTACATACTTTATTATGGTTGTCTTCAAAACATTCTCGTCACAGTAGAACTTTACATACTTTTTTATGGTTATCTTCAAAACATTCTCGTCACAGTAGAACTTTACATACTTTATTATGGTTATCTTCAAAACATTCTCGTCACAGTAGAACTTTACATACTTTATTATGGTTATCTTCAAAACATTCTCGTCACAGTAGAACTTTACATACTTTATTATGGTTATCTTCAAAACATTCTCGTCACAGTAGAACTTTACATACTTTATTATGGTTATCTTCAAAACATTCTCGTCACAGTAGAACTTTACATACTTTTTTATGGTTATCTTCAAAACATTCTCGTCACAGTAGAACTTTACATACTTTTTTATGGTTATCTTCAAAACATTCTCGTCACAGTAGAACTTTACATACTTTTTTATGGTTATCTTCAAAACATTCTCGTCACAGTAGAACTTTACATACTTTATTATGGTTATCTTCAAAACATTCTCGTCACAGTAGAACTTTACATACTTTATTATGGTTATCTTCAAAACATTCTCGTCACAGTAGAACTTTACATACTTTATTATGGTTATCTTCAAAACATTCTCGTCACAGTAGAACTTTACATACTTTATTATGGTTATCTTCAAAACATTCTCGTCACAGTAGAACTTTACATACTTTATTATGGTTATCTTCAAAACATTCTCGTCACAGTAGAACTTTACATATTTTATTATGGTTATCTTCAAAACATTCTCGTCACAGTAGAACTTTACATACTTTTTTATGGTTATCTTCAAAACATTCTCGTCACAGTAGAACTTTACATACTTTTTTATGGTTATCTTCAAAACATTCTCGTCACAGTAGAACTTTACATACTTTTTTATGGTTATCTTCAAAACATTCTCGTCACAGTAGAACTTTACATACTTTATTATGGTTATCTTCAAAACATTCTCGTCACAGTAGAACTTTACATATTTTATTATGGTTATCTTCAAAACATTCTCGTCACAGTAGAACTTTACATACTTTATTATGGTTATCTTCAAAACATTCTCGTCACAGTAGAACTTTACATACTTTATTATGGTTATCTTCAAAACATTCTCGTCACAGTAGAACTTTACATACTTTATTATGGTTATCTTCAAAACATTCTCGTCACAGTAGAACTTTACATATTTTATTATGGTTATCTTCAAAACATTCTCGTCACAGTAGAACTTTACATACTTTTTTATGGTTATCTTCAAAACATTCTCGTCACAGTAGAACTTTACATACTTTATTATGGTTATCTTCAAAACATTCTCGTCACAGTAGAACTTTACATACTTTATTATGGTTATCTTCAAAACATTCTCGTCACAGTAGAACTTTACATACTTTATTATGGTTATCTTCAAAACATTCTCGTCACAGTAGAACTTTACATACTTTATTATGGTTATCTTCAAAACATTCTCGTCACAGTAGAACTTTACATACTTTATTATGGTTATCTTCAAAACATTCTCGTCACAGTAGAACTTTACATACTTTATTATGGTTATCTTCAAAACATTCTCGTCACAGTAGAACTTTACATACTTTATTATGGTTATCTTCAAAACATTCTCGTCACAGTAGAACTTTACATACTTTATTATGGTTATCTTCAAAACATTCTCGTCACAGTAGAACTTTACATACTTTATTATGGTTATCTTCAAAACATTCTCGTCACAGTAGAACTTTACATACTTTATTATGGTTATCTTCAAAACATTCTCGTCACAGTAGAACTTTACATACTTTTTTATGGTTATCTTCAAAACATTCTCGTCACAGTAGAACTTTACATACTTTATTATGGTTATCTTCAAAACATTCTCGTCACAGTAGAACTTTACATACTTTATTATGGTTATCTTCAAAACATTCTCGTCACAGTAGAACTTTACATACTTTATTATGGTTATCTTCAAAACATTCTCGTCACAGTAGAACTTTACATACTTTATTATGGTTATCTTCAAAACATTCTCGTCACAGTAGAACTTTACATACTTTATTATGGTTATCTTCAAAACATTCTCGTCACAGTAGAACTTTACATATATTTATTATGGTTATCTTCAAAACATTCTCGTCACAGTAGAACTTTACATACTTTATTATGGTTATCTTCAAAACATTCTCGTCACAGTAGAACTTTACATACTTTATTATGGTTATCTTCAAAACATTCTCGTCACAGTAGAACTTTACATACTTTATTATGGTTATCTTCAAAACATTCTCGTCACAGTAGAACTTTACATACTTTATTATGGTTATCTTCAAAACATTCTCGTCACAGTAGAACTTTACATATTTTATTATGGTTATCTTCAAAACATTCTCGTCACAGTAGAACTTTACATATATTTTTATGGTTATCTTCAAAACATTCTCGTCACAGTAGAACTTTACATACTTTATTATGGTTATCTTCAAAACATTCTCGTCACAGTAGAACTTTACATACTTTATTATGGTTATCTTCAAAACATTCTCGTCACAGTAGAACTTTACATACTTTATTATGGTTATCTTCAAAACATTCTCGTCACAGTAGAACTTTACATACTTTATTATGGTTATCTTCAAAACATTCTCGTCACAGTAGAACTTTACATACTTTATTATGGTTATCTTCAAAACATTCTCGTCACAGTAGAACTTTACATATTTTATTATGGTTATCTTCAAAACATTCTCGTCACAGTAGAACTTTACATACTTTATTATGGTTATCTTCAAAACATTCTCGTCACAGTAGAACTTTACATACTTTATTATGGTTATCTTCAAAACATTCTCGTCACAGTAGAACTTTACATACTTTATTATGGTTATCTTCAAAACATTCTCGTCACAGTAGAACTTTACATACTTTATTATGGTTATCTTCAAAACATTCTCGTCACAGTAGAACTTTACATACTTTATTATGGTTATCTTCAAAACATTCTCGTCACAGTAGAACTTTACATACTTTATTATGGTTATCTTCAAAACATTCTCGTCACAGTAGAACTTTACATACTTTATTATGGTTATCTTCAAAACATTCTCGTCACAGTAGAACTTTACATACTTTATTATGGTTATCTTCAAAACATTCTCGTCACAGTAGAACTTTACATACTTTATTATGGTTATCTTCAAAACATTCTCGTCACAGTAGAACTTTACATACTTTATTATGGTTATCTTCAAAACATTCTCGTCACAGTAGAACTTTACATACTTTATTATGGTTATCTTCAAAACATTCTCGTCACAGTAGAACTTTACATACTTTATTATGGTTATCTTCAAAACATTCTCGTCACAGTAGAACTTTACATACTTTATTATGGTTATCTTCAAAACATTCTCGTCACAGTAGAACTTTACATACTTTATTATGGTTATCTTCAAAACATTCTCGTCACAGTAGAACTTTACATACTTTATTATGGTTATCTTCAAAACATTCTCGTCACAGTAGAACTTTACATATATTTTTTATGGTTATCTTCAAAACATTCTCGTCACAGTAGAACTTTACATACTTTATTATGGTTATCTTCAAAACATTCTCGTCACAGTAGAACTTTACATACTTTATTATGGTTATCTTCAAAACATTCTCGTCACAGTAGAACTTTACATACTTTATTATGGTTATCTTCAAAACATTCTCGTCACAGTAGAACTTTACATACTTTATTATGGTTATCTTCAAAACATTCTCGTCACAGTAGAACTTTACATACTTTTTTATGGTTATCTTCAAAACATTCTCGTCACAGTAGAACTTTACATATATTTTTATGGTTATCTTCAAAACATTCTCGTCACAGTAGAACTTTACATACTTTATTATGGTTATCTTCAAAACATTCTCGTCACAGTAGAACTTTACATACTTTATTATGGTTATCTTCAAAACATTCTCGTCACAGTAGAACTTTACATACTTTATTATGGTTATCTTCAAAACATTCTCGTCACAGTAGAACTTTACATACTTTATTATGGTTATCTCTAAAACATTCTCGTCACAGTAGAACTTTACATATTTTATTATGGTTATCTTTAAAACATTCTCGTCACAGTAGAACTTTACATATATTTTTATGGTTATCTTCAAAACATTCTCGTCACAGTAGAACTTTACATACTTTATTATGGTTATCTTCAAAAGATTCTCGTCACAGTAGAACTTTACATACTTTATTATGGTTATCTTCAAAAGATTCTCGTCACAGTAGAACTTTACATACTTTATTATGGTTATCTTCAAAACATTCTCGTCACAGTAGAACTTTACATACTTTATTATGGTTATCTTCAAAACATTCTCGTCACAGTAGAACTTTACATACTTTATTATGGTTATCTTCAAAACATTCTCGTCACAGTAGAACTTTACATATTTTATTATGGTTATCTTCAAAACATTCTCGTCACAGTAGAACTTTACATATATTTTTATGGTTATCTTCAAAACATTCTCGTCACAGTAGAACTTTACATACTTTATTATGGTTATCTTCAAAACATTCTCGTCACAGTAGAACTTTACATACTTTATTATGGTTATCTTCAAAAGATTCTCGTCACAGTAGAACTTTACATACTTTATTATGGTTATCTTCAAAACATTCTCGTCACAGTAGAACTTTACATACTTTATTATGGTTATCTTCAAAACATTCTCGTCACAGTAGAACTTTACATACTTTATTATGGTTATCTTCAAAACATTCTCGTCACAGTAGAACTTTACATACTTTTTATGGTTATCTTCAAAACATTCTCGTCACAGTAGAACTTTACATACTTTTTTATGGTTATCTTCAAAACATTCTCGTCACAGTAGAACTTTACATATATTTTTTATGGTTATCTTCAAAACATTCTCGTCACAGTAGAACTTTACATACTTTTTTATGGTTATCTTCAAAACATTCTCGTCACAGTAGAACTTTACATACTTTATTATGGTTATCTTCAAAACATTCTCGTCACAGTAGAACTTTACATACTTTATTATGGTTAT
Organism: Tachypleus tridentatus; assembly: GCF_004210375.1. Lineage (NCBI taxonomy): Eukaryota > Metazoa > Arthropoda > Merostomata > Xiphosura > Limulidae > Tachypleus > Tachypleus tridentatus. Next base: position 9,272,250 of record NC_134833.1, read on the forward strand.
CTTCAAAACATTCTCGTCACAGTAGAACTTTACATACTTTATTATGGTTATCTTCAAAACATTCTCGTCACAGTAGAACTTTACATACTTTATTATGGTTATCTTCAAAACATTCTCGTCACAGTAGAACTTTACATATTTTATTATGGTTATCTTCAAAACATTCTCGTCACAGTAGAACTTTACATACTTTATTATGGTTATCTTCAAAACATTCTCGTCACAGTAGAACTTCAAAACATTTTTATACTTTATTATGGTTATCTTCAAAACATTCTCGTCACAGTAGAACTTTACATATTTTTTATGGTTATCTTCAAAACATTCTCGTCACAGTAGAACTTTACATACTTTATTATGGTTATCTTCAAAACATTCTCGTCACAGTAGAACTTTACATACTTTATTATGGTTATCTTCAAAACATTCTCGTCACAGTAGAACTTTACATACTTTATTATGGTTATCTTCAAAACATTCTCGTCACAGTAGAACTTTACATACTTTATTATGGTTATCTTCAAAACATTCTCGTCACAGTAGAACTTTACATACTTTTTTATGGTTATCTTCAAAACATTCTCGTCACAGTAGAACTTTACATATATTTTTTTTGGTTATCTTCAAAACATTCTCGTCACAGTAGAACTTTACATACTTTTTTATGGTTATCTTCAAAACATTCTCGTCACAGTAGAACTTTACATACTTTATTATGGTTATCTTCAAAACATTCTCGTCACAGTAGAACTTTACATATTTTATTATGGTTATCTTTAAAACATTCTCGTCACAGTAGAACTTTACATATATTTTTATGGTTATCTTCAAAACATTCTCGTCACAGTAGAACTTTACATACTTTATTATGGTTATCTTCAAAACATTCTCGTGACAGTAGAACTTTACATACTTTATTATGGTTATCTTCAAAACATTCTCGTCACAGTAGAACTTTACATACTTTATTATGGTTATCTTCAAAACATTCTCGTCACAGTAGAACTTTACATACTTTATTATGGTTATCTTCAAAACATTCTCGTCACAGTAGAACTTTACATACTTTATTATGGTTATCTTCAAAACATTCTCGTCACAGTAGAACTTTACATATTTTATTATGGTTATCTTCAAAACATTCTCGTCACAGTAGAACTTTACATACTTTATTATGGTTATCTTCAAAACATTCTCGTCACAGTAGAACTTTACATACTTTTTTATGGTTATCTTCAAAACATTCTCGTCACAGTAGAACTTTACATATATTTTTTTTGGTTATCTTCAAAACATTCTCGTCACAGTAGAACTTTACATACTTTTTTATGGTTATCTTCAAAACATTCTCGTCACAGTAGAACTTTACATACTTTATTATGGTTATCTTCAAAACATTCTCGTCACAGTAGAACTTTACATATTTTATTATGGTTATCTTCAAAACATTCTCGTCACAGTAGAACTTTTTATACTTTATTATGGTTGTCTTCAAAACATTCTCGTCACAGTAGAACTTTACATACTTTATTATGGTTATCTTCAAAACATTCTCGTCACAGTAGAACTTTACATACTTTATTATGGTTATCTTCAAAACATTCTCGTCACAGTAGAACTTTACATACTTTATTATGGTTATCTTCAAAACATTCTCGTCACAGTAGAACTTTACATATTTTATTATGGTTATCTTCAAAACATTCTCGTCACAGTAGAACTTTACATATATTTTTATGGTTATCTTCAAAACATTCTCGTCACAGTAGAACTTTACATACTTTATTATGGTTATCTTCAAAAGATTCTCGTCACAGTAGAACTTTACATACTTTATTATGGTTATCTTCAAAACATTCTCGTCACAGTAGAACTTTACATACTTTATTATGGTTATCTTCAAAACATTCTCGTCACAGTAGAACTTTACATACTTTATTATGGTTATCTTCAAAACATTCTCGTCACAGTAGAACTTTACATACTTTATTATGGTTGTCTTGAAAACATTCTCGTCACAGTAGAACTTTACATACATTTTTATGGTTATCTTCAAAACATTCTCGTCACAGTAGAACTTTACATACTTTATTATGGTTATCTTCAAAACATTCTCGTGACAGTAGAACTTTACATACTTTATTATGGTTATCTTCAAAACATTCTCGTGACAGTAGAACTTTACATATTTTATTATGGTTATCTTCAAAACATTCTCGTCACAGTAGAACTTTACATACTTTATTATGGTTATCTTCAAAACATTCTCGTCACAGTAGAACTTTACATATTTTATTATGGTTATCTTCAAAACATTCTCGTCACAGTAGAACTTTACATATTTTATTATGGTTATCTTCAAAACATTCTCGTCACAGTAGAACTTTACATACTTTATTATGGTTATCTTCAAAACATTCTCGTCACAGTAGAACTTTACATACTTTATTATGGTTGTCTTGAAAACATTCTTGTCACAGTAGAACTGTACATGTATTTTTATGGTTATCTTCAAATCATTCTCGTCACAGTACAAATTTACATACTTTATTATGGTTATCTTCAAAACATTCTCGTGACAGTAGAACTTTACATACTTTATTATGGTTATCTTCAAAACATTCTCGTCACAGTAGAACTTTACATACTTTATTATGGTTATCTTCAAAACATTCTCGTCACAGTAGAACTTTACATACTTTATTATGGTTATCTTCAAAACATTCTCGTCACAGTAGAACTTTATATACTTTTTATGGTTGTCTTGAAAACATTCTTGTCACAGTAGAACTTTACATATATTTTTTTGGTTATCTTCAAAACATTCTCGTCATAGTAGAACTTTACATACTTTTTTATGGTTATCTTCAAAAAATTCTCGTCACAGTAGAACTTTACATACTTTATTATGGTTATCTTCAAAACATTCTCGTCACAGTAGAACTTTACATACTTTATTATGGTTATCTTCAAACATTCTCGTCACAGTAGAACTTTACATACTTTATTATGGTTATCTTCAAAACATTCTCGTCACAGTAGAACTTTACATACTTTATTATGGTTATCTCTAAAACATTCTCGTCACAGTAGAACTTTACATATTTTATTATGGTTATCTTCAAAACATTCTCGTCACAGTAGAACTTTACATATTTTTTTATGGTTATCTTCAAAACATTCTCGTCACAGTAGAACTTTACATACTTTATTATGGTTATCTTCAAAACATTCTCGTCACAGTAGAACTTTACATACTTTATTATGGTTATCTTCAAAACATTCTCGTCACAGTAGAACTTTACATACTTTATTATGGTTATCTTCAAAACATTCTCGTCACAGTAGAACTTTACATACTTTATTATGGTTATCTTCAAAACATTCTCGTCACAGTAGAACTTTACATACTTTATTATGGTTATCTTCAAAACATTCTCGTCACAGTAGAACTTTACATATTTTTTTATGGTTATCTTCAAAACATTCTCGTCACAGTAGAACTTTACATACTTTATTATGGTTATCTTCAAAACATTCTCGTCACAGTAGAACTTTACATACTTTATTATGGTTATCTTCAAAACATTCTCGTCACAGTAGAACTTTACATACTTTATTATGGTTATCTTCAAAACATTCTCGTCACAGTAGAACTTTACATACTTTATTATGGTTATCTTCAAAACATTCTCGTCACAGTAGAACTTTACATACTTTTTTATGGTTATCTTCAAAACATTCTCGTCACAGTAGAACTTTACATATATTTTTTATGGTTATCTTCAAAACATTCTCGTCACAGTAGAACTTTACATACTTTTTTATGGTTATCTTCAAAACATTCTCGTCACAGTAGAACTTTACATACTTTATTATGGTTATCTTCAAAACATTCTCGTCACAGTAGAACTTTACATACTTTATTATGGTTATCTTCAAAACATTCTCGTCACAGTAGAACTTTACATACTTTATTATGGTTATCTTCAAAACATTCTCGTCACAGTAGAACTTTACATACTTTATTATGGTTATCTTCAAAACATTCTCGTCACAGTAGAACTTTACATATTTTATTATGGTTATCTTCAAAACATTCTCGTCACAGTAGAACTTTACATATATTTTTATGGTTATCTTCAAAACATTCTCGTCACAGTAGAACTTTACATACTTTATTATGGTTATCTTCAAAACATTCTCGTCACAGTAGAACTTTACATACTTTATTATGGTTATCTTCAAAACATTCTCGTCACAGTAGAACTTTACATACTTTATTATGGTTATCTTCAAAACATTCTCGTCACAGTAGAACTTTACATACTTTATTATGGTTATCTTCAAAACATTCTCGTCACAGTAGAACTTTACATATTTTATTATGGTTATCTTCAAAACATTCTCGTCACAGTAGAACTTTACATACTTTATTATGGTTATCTTCAAAACATTCTCGTCACAGTAGAACTTTACATACTTTATTATGGTTGTCTTGAAAACATTCTCGTCACAGTAGAACTTTACATGTATTTTTTATGGTTATCTTCAAAAGATTCTCGTCACAGTAGAACTTTACATACTTTATTATGGTTATCTTCAAAACATTCTCGTCACAGTAGAACTTTACATACTTTATTATGGTTATCTTCAAAACATTCTCGTCACAGTAGAACTTTACATACTTTATTATGGTTATCTTCAAAACATTCTCGTCACAGTAGAACTTTACATACTTTATTATGGTTATCTTCAAAACATTCTCGTCACAGTAGAACTTTACATACTTTTTTATGGTTATCTTCAAAACATTCTCGTCACAGTAGAACTTTACATATATTTTTTATGGTTATCTTCAAAACATTCTCGTCACAGTAGAACTTTACATACTTTTTTATGGTTATCTTCAAAAATTCTCGTCACAGTAGAACTTTACATACTTTATTATGGTTATCTTCAAAACATTCTCGTCACAGTAGAACTTTACATACTTTATTATGGTTATCTTCAAAACATTCTCGTCACAGTAGAACTTTACATACTTTATTATGGTTATCTTCAAAACATTCTCGTCACAGTAGAACTTTACATACTTTATTATGGTTATCTTCAAAACATTCTCGTCACAGTAGAACTTTACATACTTTATTATGGTTATCTTCAAAACATTCTCGTCACAGTATTTTATTATGGTTATCTTCAAAACATTCTCGTCACAGTAGAACTTTACATATTTTATTATGGTTATCTTCAAAACATTCTCGTCACAGTAGAACTTTACATACTTTACATTATGGTTATCTTCAAAACATTCTCGTCACAGTAGAACTTTACATACTTTATTATGGTTATCTTCAAAACATTCTCGTCACAGTAGAACTTTACATACTTTATTATGGTTATCTTCAAAACATTCTCGTCACAGTAGAACTTTACATATTTTATTATGGTTATCTTCAAAACATTCTCGTCACAGTAGAACTTTACATACTTTATTATGGTTATCTTCAAAACATTCTCGTCACAGTAGAACTTTACATACTTTATTATGGTTATCTTCAAAACATTCTCGTCACAGTAGAACTTTACATATTTTATTATGGTTATCTTCAAAACATTCTCGTCACAGTAGTTATCTTCAAAACATTCTCGTCACAGTAGAACATTACATACTTTATTATGGTTATCTTCAAAACATTCTCGTCACAGTAGAACTTTACATACTTTATTATGGTTATCTTCAAAACATTCTCGTCACAGTAGAACTTTACATACTTTATTATGGTTATCTTCAAAACATTCTCGTCACAGTAGAACTTTACATATTTTATTATGGTTATCTTCAAAACATTCTCGTCACAGTAGAACTTTACATACTTTATTATGGTTATCTTCAAAACATTCTCGTCACAGTAGAACTTTACATACTTTATTATGGTTATCTTCAAAACATTCTCGTCACAGTAGAACTTTACATACTTTATTATGGTTATCTTCAAAACATTCTCGTCACAGTAGAACTTTACATACTTTATTATGGTTATCTTCAAAACATTCTCGTCACAGTAGAACTTTACATACTTTATTATGGTTATCTTCAAAACATTCTCGTCACAGTAGAACTTTACATACTTTATTATGGTTATCTTCAAAACATTCTCGTCACAGTAGAACTTTACATACTTTATTATGGTTATCTTCAAAAGATTCTCGTCACAGTAGAACTTTACATACTTTATTATGGTTATCTTAAAACATTCTCGTCACAGTAGAACTTTACATATTTTATTATGGTTATCTTCAAAACATTCTCGTCACAGTAGAACTTTACATATTTATTATGGTTATCTTCAAAACATTCTCGTCACAGTAGAACTTTACATACTTTATTATGGTTATCTTCAAAACATTCTCGTCACAGTAGAACTTTACATACTTTATTATGGTTATCTTCAAAACATTCTCGTCACAGTAGAACTTTACATACTTTATTATGGTTATCTTCAAAACATTCTCGTCACAGTAGAACTTTACATACTTTATTATGGTTATCTTCAAAACATTCTCGTCACAGTAGAACTTTACATATTTTATTATGGTTATCTTCAAAACATTCTCGTCACAGTAGAACTTTACATACTTTATTATGGTTATCTTCAAAACATTCTCGTCACAGTAGAACTTTACATACTTTATTATGGTTATCTTCAAAACATTCTCGTCACAGTAGAACTTTACATATTTTTTATGGTTATCTTCAAAACATTCTCGTCACAGTAGAACTTTACATACTTTATTATGGTTATCTTCAAAACATTCTCGTCACAGTAGAACTTTACATACTTTATTATGGTTATCTTCAAAACATTCTCGTCACAGTAGAACTTTACATACTTTATTATGGTTATCTTCAAAACATTCTCGTCACAGTAGAACTTTACATACTTTATTATGGTTATCTTCAAAACATTCTCGTCACAGTAGAACTTTACATACTTTTTTATGGTTATCTTCAAAACATTCTCGTCACAGTAGAACTTTACATATATTTTTTATGGTTATCTTCAAAACATTCTCGTCACAGTAGAACTTTACATACTTTTTTTATGGTTATCTTCAAAACATTCTCGTCACAGTAGAACTTTACATACTTTATTATGGTTATCTTCAAAACATTCTCGTCACAGTAGAACTTTACATACTTTATTATGGTTATCTTCAAAACATTCTCGTCACAGTAGAACTTTACATACTTTATTATGGTTATCTTCAAAACATTCTCGTCACAGTAGAACTTTACATACTTTATTATGGTTATCTTCAAAACATTCTCGTCACAGTAGAACTTTACATACTTTATTATGGTTATCTTCAAAACATTCTCGTCACAGTAGAACTTTACATATTTTATTATGGTTATCTTCAAAACATTCTCGTCACAGTAGAACTTTACATACTTTTTTATGGTTATCTTCAAAACATTCTCGTCACAGTAGAACTTTACATACTTTTTTATGGTTATCTTCAAAACATTCTCGTCACAGTAGAACTTTACATACTTTATTATGGTTATCTTCAAAACATTCTCGTCACAGTAGAACTTTACATACTTTATTATGGTTATCTTCAAAACATTCTCGTCACAGTAGAACTTTACATATTTTATTATGGTTATCTTCAAAACATTCTCGTCACAGTAGAACTTTACATACTTTATTATGGTTATCTTCAAAACATTCTCGTCACAGTAGAACTTTACATACTTTATTATGGTTATCTTCAAAACATTCTCGTCACAGTAGAACTTTACATATTTTATTATGGTTATCTTCAAAACATTCTCGTCACAGTAGAACTTTTTATACTTTATTATGGTTGTCTTCAAAACATTCTCGTCACAGTAGAACTTTACATACTTTATTATGGTTATCTTCAAAACATTCTCGTCACAGTAGAACTTTACATACTTTATTATGGTTATCTTCAAAACATTCTCGTCACAGTAGAACTTTACATATTTTATTATGGTTATCTTCAAAACATTCTCGTCACAGTAGAACTTTACATACTTTTTTATGGTTATCTTCAAAACATTCTCGTCACAGTAGAACTTTACATACTTTATTATGGTTATCTTCAAAACATTCTCGTCACAGTAGAACTTTACATACTTTATTATGGTTATCTTCAAAACATTCTCGTCACAGTAGAACTTTACATACTTTATTATGGTTATCTTCAAAACATTCTCGTCACAGTAGAACTTTACATACTTTATTATGGTTATCTTCAAAACATTCTCGTCACAGTAGAACTTTACATACTTTATTATGGTTATCTTCAAAACATTCTCGTCACAGTAGAACTTTACATACTTTTTTATGGTTATCTTCAAAACATTCTCGTCACAGTAGAACTTTACATACTTTATTATGGTTATCTTCAAAACATTCTCGTCACAGTAGAACTTTACATACTTTATTATGGTTATCTTCAAAACATTCTCGTCACAGTAGAACTTTACATACTTTATTATGGTTATCTTCAAAACATTCTCGTCACAGTAGAACTTTACATACTTTTTTATGGTTATCTTCAAAACATTCTCGTCACAGTAGAACTTTACATACTTTTTTATGGTTATCTTCAAAACATTCTCGTCACAGTAGAACTTTACATATTTTATTATGGTTATCTTCAAAACATTCTCGTCACAGTAGAACTTTACATACTTTATTATGGTTATCTTCAAAACATTCTCGTCACAGTAGAACTTTACATACTTTATTATGGTTATCTTAAAACATTCTCGTCACAGTAGAACTTTACATATTTTATTATGGTTATCTTCAAAACATTCTCGTCACAGTAGAACTTTACATACTTTTTTATGGTTATCTTCAAAACATTCTCGTCACAGTAGAACTTTACATACTTTATTATGGTTATCTTCAAAACATTCTCGTCACAGTAGAACTTTACATACTTTATTATGGTTATCTTCAAAATATTCTCGTCACAGTAGAATTTTACATACTTTATTATGGTTATCTTCAAAACATTCTCAACATAGTAGAACTTTACATATATTTTTTATGGTTATCTTCAAAACATTCTCGTCACAGTAGAACTTTACATACTTTTTTTATGGTTATCTTCAAAACATTCTCGTCACAGTAGAACTTTACATACTTTATTATGGTTATCTTCAAAACATTCTCGTCACAGTAGAACTTTACATACTTTATTATGGTTATCTTAAAACATTCTCGTCACAGTAGAACTTTACATATTTTATTATGGTTATCTTTAAAACATTCTCGTCACAGTAGAACTTTACATATATTTTTTATGGTTATCTTCAAAACATTCTCGTCACAGTAGAACTTTACATACTTTATTATGGTTATCTTCAAAACATTCTCGTCACAGTAGAACTTTACATACTTTATTATGGTTATCTTCAAAACATTCTCGTCACAGTAGAACTTTACATACTTTATTATGGTTATCTTCAAAACATTCTCGTCACAGTAGAACTTTACATACTTTATTATGGTTATCTTCAAAACATTCTCGTCACAGTAGAACTTTACATACTTTATTATGGTTATCTTCAAAACATTCTCGTCACAGTAGAACTTTACATATTTTATTATGGTTATCTTCAAAACATTCTCGTCACAGTAGAACTTTACATACTTTATTATGGTTATCTTCAAAACATTCTCGTCACAGTAGAACTTTACATACTTTATTATGGTTATCTTCAAAACATTCTCGTCACAGTAGAACTTTACATATTTTATTATGGTTATCTTCAAAACATTCTCGTCACAGTAGAACTTTACATACTTTATTATGGTTATCTTCAAAACATTCTCGTCACAGTAGAACTTTACATACTTTATTATGGTTATCTTCAAAACATTCTCGTCACAGTAGAACTTTACATACTTTATTATGGTTATCTTCAAAACATTCTCGTCACAGTAGAACTTTACATATTTTATTATGGTTATCTTCAAAACATTCTCGTCACAGTAGAACTTTACATATATTTTTATGGTTATCTTCAAAACATTCTCGTCACAGTAGAACTTTACATACTTTATTATGGTTATCTTCAAAACATTCTCGTCACAGTAGAACTTTACATACTTTATTATGGTTATCTTCAAAACATTCTCGTCACAGTAGAACTTTACATACTTTATTATGGTTATCTTCAAAACATTCTCGTCACAGTAGAACTTTACATACTTTATTATGGTTATCTTCAAAACATTCTCGTCACAGTAGAACTTTACATACTTTATTATGGTTATCTTCAAAACATTCTCGTCACAGTAGAACTTTACATACTTTTTATGGTTATCTTCAAAACATTCTCGTCACAGTAGAACTTTACATACTTTATTATGGTTATCTTCAAAACATTCTCGTCACAGTAGAACTTTACATACTTTATTATGGTTATCTTCAAAACATTCTCGTCACAGTAGAACTTTACATATTTTATTATGGTTATCTTCAAAACATTCTCGTCACAGTAGAACTTTACATACTTTATTATGGTTATCTTCAAAACATTCTCGTCACAGTAGAACTTTACATATTTTATTATGGTTATCTTCAAAACATTCTCGTCACAGTAGAACTTTACATATTTTATTATGGTTATCTTCAAAACATTCTCGTCACAGTAGAACTTTACATACTTTATTATGGTTATCTTCAAAAGATTCTCGTCACAGTAGAACTTTACATACTTTATTATGGTTATCTTCAAAACATTCTCGTCACAGTAGAACTTTACATATATTTTTATGGTTATCTTCAAAACATTCTCGTCACAGTAGAACTTTACATACTTTATTATGGTTATCTTCAAAACATTCTCGTCACAGTAGAACTTTACATACTTTATTATGGTTATCTTCAAAACATTCTCGTGACAGTAGAACTTTACATACTTTATTATGGTTATCTTCAAAACATTCTCGTCACAGTAGAACTTTACATACTTTATTATGGTTATCTTCAAAACATTCTCGTCACAGTAGAACTTTACATACTTTTTTATGGTTGTCTTCAAAACATTCTCGTCACAGTAGAACTTTACATATTTTTTTTGGTTATCTTCAAAACATTCTCGTCACAGTAGAACTTTACATACTTTTTTATGGTTATCTTCAAAAAATTCTCGTCACAGTAGAACTTTACATACTTTATTATGGTTATCTTCAAAACATTCTCGTCACAGTAGAACTTTACATACTTTATTATGGTTATCTTCAAAACATTCTCGTCACAGTAGAACTTTTTATACTTTATTATGGTTGTCTTCAAAACATTCTCGTCACAGTAGAACTTTACATACTTTATTATGGTTATCTTCAAAACATTCTCGTCACAGTAGAACTTTACATATTTTATTATGGTTATCTTCAAAACATTCTCGTCACAGTAGAACTTTACATATATTTTTATGGTTATCTTCAAAACATTCTCGTCACAGTAGAACTTTACATACTTTATTATGGTTATCTTCAAAAGATTCTCGTCACAGTAGAACTTTACATACTTTATTATGGTTATCTTCAAAAGATTCTCGTCACAGTAGAACTTTACATACTTTATTATGGTTATCTTCAAAACATTCTCGTCACAGTAGAACTTTACATACTTTATTATGGTTATCTTCAAAACATTCTCGTCACAGTAGAACTTTACATACTTTATTATGGTTATCTTCAAAACATTCTCGTCACAGTAGAACTTTACATACTTTTTTATGGTTATCTTCAAAACATTCTCGTCACAGTAGAACTTTACATACTTTATTATGGTTATCTTCAAAACATTCTCGTCACAGTAGAACTTTACATACTTTATTATGGTTATCTTCAAAACATTCTCGTCACAGTAGAACTTTACATACTTTATTATGGTTATCTTCAAAACATTCTCGTCACAGTAGAACTTTACATATTTTATTATGGTTATCTTCAAAACATTCTCGTCACAGTAGAACTTTATATACTTTATTATGGTTGTCTTCAAAACATTCTCGTCACAGTAGAACTTTACATACTTTATTATGGTTATCTTCAAAACATTCTCGTCACAGTAGAACTTTACATACTTTTATTATGGTTATCTTCAAAAGATTCTCGTCACAGTAGAACTTTACATACTTTATTATGGTTATCTTCAAAACATTCTCGTCACAGTAGAACTTTACATACTTTATTATGGTTATCTTCAAAACATTCTCGTCACAGTAGAACTTTTTATACTTTATTATGGTTGTCTTCAAAACATTCTCGTCACAGTAGAACTTTACATACTTTATTATGGTTATCTCTAAAACATTCTCGTCACAGTAGAACTTTACATATTTTATTATGGTTATCTTTAAATCATTCTCGTCACAGTAGAACTTTACATATATTTTTATGGTTATCTTCAAAACATTCTCGTCACAGTAGAACATTACATACTTTATTATGGTTATCTTCAAAAGATTCTCGTCACAGTAGAACTTTACATACTTTATTATGGTTATCTTCAAAAGATTCTCGTCACAGTAGAACTTTACATACTTTATTATGGTTATCTTCAAAACATCCTCGTGTCAGTAGATATTTACATACTTTATTATGGTTATCTTCAAAACATTCTCGTCACAGTAGAACTTTACATACTTTATTATGGTTATCTTCAAAAGATTCTCGTCACAGTAGAACTTTACATACTTTATTATGGTTGTCTTGAAAACATTCTTGTCACAGTAGAACTTTACATATATTTTTATGGTTATCTTCAAAACATTCTCGTCACAGTAGAACTTTACATACTTTATTATGGTTATCTTCAAAACATTCTCGTGACAGTAGAACTTTACATACTTTATTATGGTTATCTTCAAAAGATTCTCGTCACAGTAGAACTTTACATACTTTATTATGGTTATCTTCAAAAGATTCTCGTCACAGTAAAACTTTACATACTTTATTATGGTTGTCTTGAAAACATTCTCGTGACAGTAGAACTTTACATACTTTATTATGGTTATCTTCAAAACATTCTCGTCACAGTAGAACTTTACATACTTTTTATGGTTGTCTTGAAAACATTCTCGTCACAGTAGAACTTTACATACTTTTTATGGTTGTCTTGAAAACATTCTTGTCACAGTAGAACTTTACATATATTTTTTTGGTTATCTTCAAAACATTCTCGTCACAGTAGAACTTTACATACTTTTTTATGGTTATCTTCAAAAAATTCTCGTCACATTAGAACTTTACATACTTTATTATGGTTATCTTCAAAACATTCTCGTCACAGTAGAACTTTTCATACTTTATTATGGTTATCTTCCAAACATTCTCGTCACAGTAGACCTTTTATACTTTATTATGGTTGTCTTCAAAACATTCTCGTCACAGTAGAACTTTACATACTTTATTATGGTTATCTTCAAAGGATTCTCGTCACAGTAGAACTTTACATACTTTATTATGGTTATCTCTAAAACATTCTCGTCACAGTAGAACTTTACATATTTTATTATGGTTATCTTTAAATCATTCTCGTCACAGTAGAACTTTACATATATTTTTATGGTTATCTTCAAAACATTCTCGTCACAGTAGAACTTTACATACTTTATTATGGTTATCTTCAAAAGATTCTCGTCACAGTAGAACTTTACATACTTTATTATGGTTATCTTCAAAACATTCTCGTCACAGTAGAACTTTACATACTTTATTATGGTTATCTTCAAAACATTCTCGTCACAGTAGAACTTTACATACTTTATTATGGTTATCTTCAAAAGATTCTCGTCACAGTAGAACTTTACATACTTTATTATGGTTGTCTTGAAAACATTCTTGTCACAGTAGAACTTTACATATATTTTTATGGTTATCTTCAAAACATTCTCGTGACAGTAGAACTTTACATATTTTATTATGGTTATCTTCAAAACATTCTCGTCACAGTAGAACTTTACATATTTTATTATGGTTATCTTCAAAACATTCTCGTCACAGTAGAACTTTACATACTTTATTATGGTTATCTTCAAAACATTCTCGTCACAGTAGAACTTTACATACTTTATTATGGTTATCTTCAAAACATTCTCGTCACAGTAGATCTTTGCATGCTTTATTATGGTTATTTTCAAAACATTCTCGTCACAGTAAAACTTTACATACTTAATTATGGTTATCTTCAAAACATTATCTAAACAGTAGAACTTTATATATTGTATTATGGCTGTCTTTAAAACATTATCTAAACAGTAGAACTTTACATATTGTATTATGGCTGTCTTTAAAACTTTATCTAAACTATAGAACTTTATATATTGTATTATGGCTGTCTTTTAAACATGATCTAAACTATAGAACTTTATATATTGTATTATGGCTGTCTTTAAAACATTATCTAAGCTATAGAACTTTATATATTGTATTATGGCTGTCTTTAAAACATTATCTAAACTATAGAACTTTATATATTGTATTATGGCTGTGTTTAAAACATTCTCGTCACAGTAGAACATTGGATATTTTATTATGGTTATCTTCAAAACATTCTCGTGACAGTAGAACTTTACATACTTTATTATGGTTATCTTCAAAACATTCTCGTCGCAGTAGAACTTTACATACTTTATTATGGTTATCTTCAAAACATTCTCGTGACAGTAGAACTTTACATATTTTATTATGGTTATCTTCAAAACATTCTCGTCACAGTAGAACTTTACCTTCTTTATTATGGTTATCTTCAAAACATTCTCGTCACAGTAGAACTTTACATACTTAATTATGGTTATCTTCAAAACATTATCTAAACAGTATAACTTTATATATTGTATGATGGCTGTCTTTAAAACATTATCTAAACAGTAGAACTTTATATATTGTATTATGGCTGTCTTTTAAACATGATCTAAACTATAGAACTTTATATATTGTATTATGGCTGTCTTTAAAACATTCTCGTCACAGTAGAACTTTCCATATTTTATTATGGTTATCTTCAAAACATTCTCGTGACAGTAGAACTTTACATACTTTATTATGGTTATCTTCAAAACATTCTCGTGACAGTAGAACTTTACATACTTTATTATGGTTATCTTCAAAACATTCTCGTGACAGTAGAACTTTACATACTTTATTATGGTTATCTTCAAAACATTCTCGTCACAGTAGAACTTTACATACTTTATTATGGTTATCTTCAAAACATTATCTAAACAGTAGAACTTTATATATTGTATTATGGCTGTCTTTAAAACATTATCTAAACAGTAGAACTTTATATATTGTATTATGGCTGTCTTTAAAACATTATCTAAACTATAGAACTTTATATATTGTATTATGGCTGTCTTTAAAACATTATCTAAACTATAGAACTTTATATATTGTATTATGGCTGTCTTTAAAACATTATCTAAACAGTAGAACTTTATATATTGTATTATGGCTGTCTTCAAAACATTATCTAAACTATAGAACTTTATATATTCTATTATGGCTGTCTTTAAAACATTATCTAAACTATAGATCTTTATATATTCTATTATGGCTGTCTTTAAAACATTATCTAAACTATAGAACTTGAAATATTGTTTTATGGCTGTCTTTAAAACATTATCTAAACTATAGAACTTTATATATTGTATTATGGCTGTCTTTAAAACATTATCTAAACAGTAGAACTTTATATATTGTATTATGGCTGTCTTTAAAACATTATCTAAACAGTGGAACTTTATATATTGTATTATGGCTGTCTTTAAAACATTATCTAAACTATAGAACTTTATATATTGTATTATGGCTGTCTTTAAAACACTATCTAAACTATAGAACTTTATATATTGTATTATGGCTGTCTTTAAAACATTATCTAAACTATAGAACTTTATATATTGTATTATGGCTATCTTAACAATAGAAATTGATATATTTTATTCCCTTGTTTTGTTAACTTCAAAACATTATCTACACAGTAGAACTTTATATTATATTATTTTAACATTATCTAAACTATAGAACTTTATATATTGTATTATGGCTGTCTTCAAAACATTATCTACAGTAGAACTTTCATGTATCTTATTATCACTTAGTAGGTAACATTATCTACCCAGCAGAACGTTCATTTACATTCTTATGACTACAGAGAAAATATTACCTATACTCTATATCTCCCTATCTTTTATGATGTTTAAGGACCAAACGTTATTTAAGCAGTAGAACTTTATATATTTTATTCTGTATGGTACAGGATGTTTACTTCATACTATAAGGTTTGTATATTTTATCCTTGCTGTGTGCTGCGTGTTTACTATACAGTAAAATTTCCATATATTTTATTCTAGCTGTGTACAGAATGTATACTACATACTAGGACTCCATATATTTTATTCTGGCTGTGTACAAAATGTTTACTACATACTAGGACTTCCATATATTTTATTCTAGCTGTGTACAGAATGTATACTACATACTAGGTATGTTTACTACATATAGGACTCCATATATTTTATTCTGGCTGTGTACAGTATGTTTACTACATACTAGGACTTCCATGTATTTTATTCTAGCTGTGTACAGAATTTATACTACATACTAGGACTTCCTTATATTTTATTCTGGCTGTGTACAGAATGTATACTACATACTAGGACTACATATATTTTATTCTGGCTGTGTACAGAATGTTTACTACATACTAGGACTTCCATATATTTTATTCTGGCTGTGTACAGAATGTATACTACATACTAGGACTCCATATATTTTATTTTGGCTGTGTACAGAATGTTTACTACATACTAGGACTTCCATATATTTTATTCTGGCTGTTTGCAGAATGTTTACTACATACTATGACTTCCATATATTTTATTCTGGCGGTGTACAGAATGTTTACTACATGCTAGGATTTCCTTATATTTTATTCTGGCTGTGTACAGAATGTATACTACATACTAGGACTTCCTTATATTTTATTCTGGCTGTGTACAGAATGTATACTACATACTAGGTCTTCCATATATTTTATTCTGGCTGTGTACAGAATGTTTACTACATGCTAGGATTTCCTTATATTTTATTCTGGCTGTGTACAGAATGTATACTACATACTAGGACTTCCATATATTTTATTCTGGCTGTGTACAGAATGTTTACTACATACTAGGACTTCCATATATTTTATTCTGGCTGTGTACAGAATGTTTACTACATACTAGGACTTCCATATATTTTATTCTGGCTGTGTACAGAATGTTTACTACATACTAGGACTTCCTTATATTTTATTCTGGCTGTGTACAGAATGTATACTACATACTAGGACTTCCATATATTTTTATTCTGGCTGTGTACAGAATGTTTACTACATGCTAGGACTTCCATATATTTTATTCTGGCTGTGTACAGAATGTTTACTACATACTAGGACTTCCTTATATTTTATTCTGGCTGTGTACAGAATGTATACTACATACTAGGACTTCCATATATTTTATTCTGGCTGTGTACAGAATGCTTACTACATACTAGGACTTCCTTATATTTTATTCTGGCTGTGTGCAGAATGTATAATATACACTAGGACTTCCATATATTTTATCCTTGCTGTGTACAGAATGTTAACTACACAGTAGAAGTTTTATATAGTTATTATGGCTGTGTTCAGGATGTCCATTAGACAGTAGAACTTCCGTATATTTTATTATGGATCTGTACAGAATGTTTACTATCAACAGCACTTTGTATGTTTTATTATTGCTATCTAAAAAATGTCTACTATACAGTAGAACTTCAATATATTTTGTTATAGATGAGTAGAGAATATTTACTACCCAGTAGAACATCCACGTACTTTATCGTTTCTCTGTAGAGTATATTTAGTTCATAGAATCTTTATTAAACAGTAGAACTTCCATATATTTTATTACGGCTGTTTACAGAACGTTTACTACTAGTAGAACATCCATATACTTTATCCTTTCTGTGTACAAGATGTTTAGTACACAGTAGAACTTTCATATAGTTTGGTATTGCCTGTACAGACTGTTTATAACACAGTAAACGTTCCACATATTTTATCCTTGCTGTGCACAAAATGTTTACTACACAGTATAACTTCCATATGTACTATTATGGTTCTGTCCAGAATGTTTACTTCAAAGTAGACCTTCATATATTTAATTTTTGCTGTGCGTAGAATGTTTGGTACACAGTAACTTTTCGTATATTTTATTATTGCTGAATACAGAATGTCTTCTACACAGTAGAACTTCAATATACTTTGTTATGGCTGTGTACAGAATGTTTATAATATAGAAGAACTACCATATATTTTCTTATGGTTTTGTACAGAATGTTTACTACAGAATAGAACTTCCATATATTTTATAGTTATGTGTGCAGAATGTTTCCTACACAGTGGAACTTCCATACAGTTTATTATGACTTGTACAGAATGTTTATTACAAGATTGAACGTCAATATATTTTATCCTTGCTGTGTACAGAATGTTTACTACACAACATCACTTCGTATTTTTTATTATGGCTGTTACAAAAAAAGTCTACTACACAGTAGAACTTCATTATATTTTATTATGGCTGTGTACAGAATGTTTACTATACCGTAAAAGTTCCCGATATTTTATGATGGCTGTGTACAAAATGTTTACTATGCAGAAAAGTTTCCTATATTTTATTATGGCTGTGTACAGAATGTTTACTATACAGTAAAAGTTCCCTATATTGTGTTATGGCTGTGTACAGAATGTTTACTATACAGTAAAAGTTCCTTATATTTTATTATGACTGTGTACAGAATGTTTACTATACAGTAAAAGTTCCTTATATTTTATTGTGGCTGTGTACAAAATGTTTACTATACAGTAAAAGTTCCCTATATTTTATTATGGCTGTGTACAGAATGTTTACTATACAGTAAAAGTTCCCTATATTTTATAATGGCTGTGTACAGAATGTTTACTATGCAGTAAAAGTTCCTTATATTTTATTATGGCTGTGTACAAAATGTTTACTATACAGTAAAAGTTCCCTATATTTTATTATTGCTGTGTACAGAATGTTTACTATACAGTAAAAGTTCCCTATATTTTATAATGGCTGTGTACAGAATGTTTACTATGCAGTAAAAGTTCTTTATATTTTATAATGGCTGTGTACAGAATGTTTACTATGCAGTAAAAGTTCCTTATATTTTATTATGGCTGTGTACAAAATGTTTACTATGCAGAAAAAGCTCCCTATATTTTATTATGGCTGTGTACATAATGTTTACTATACAGTAAAAGTTCCCTATATTTTATTATTGCTGTGTACAGAATGTTTACTATACAGTATAAGTTCCCTATATTTTATAATGGCTGTGTACAGAATGTTTACTATGCAGTAAAAGTTCCTTATATTTTATTATGGCTGTGTACAAAATGTTTACTATACAGAAAAAGTTCCCTATATTTTATTATGGCTGTGTACAGAATGTTTACTATACAGTAAAAGTTCCTTATATTTTATTATGGCTGTGTACAGAATGTTTACTATACAGTAAAAGTTCCCTATATTTTATTATGGCTGTGTACAGAATGTTTACTATAGAGTAAAAGTTCCTTATATTTTATTATGGCTGTGTACAGAATGTTTACTATAGAGTAAAAGTTCCTTATATTTTATTATGGCTGTGTACAAAATGTTTACTATACAGTAAAAGTTCCTTATATTTTATTATGGCTGTGTACAGAATGTTTACAGTTTATAATAATCTCTAAAAACATGTAAAATTATATCTTGAAGACCTAAACTAATTTGTTTTTGAATATATTTTGAGGTTTTTATTTATATAATAATTGTATTCTGTGTTTTTCCCTTGTGGAAAATATTTATTTAAGTTATTTAACTTTAATTGAAAAGTTATATCTGAACATTTGTCTTGTAGATTATCGGTAAAATTACATCTTGAAACGTGATCTTTGAGGTCAGAAAACCAGTAGAGAACAATAATGAATAGTTCATAGACGGTGACGTTTGTAGTTTATCTCACCGTCTAAGCTGAATGGCTTAGGGCTGCGTTTTTTTCAAATTAACTTGTCTCAAGAAGAAATATGGATTGCTTATTCTTGTTTTAACAGAAAGATACACGTTGATTAAATTCAATAACTTGTTGTACTTAGCAAAGTAGACATTCCGATATGACTGTTTTTAAAAAGAAAATTTAATGGACCAGAGAAATTAATTTTTGGTGAGTTGATAATTACATGTTCTCTTTGACCATGATTATTAATTTATCACAGTAAGAAACTACGATCTTATATGTCTTCCAAGAACAAACAATACTTTAGTGCTTTACTTTGAATAAATATAGGATTCATAATTTAACATGGAAGAGATGCAACACTTTTACTAAAGAGACATAATCATTTTAACGTAACATATCGGAAATGCAATAACTTTAATGTAATATCAAAAGGTGTAATAATTTTGATGTAATATCTACGAAATGAAGTCGTATTAATTTAATATCAAGGCGATATAATGATTTTAATGTAATATTTAGGAGACGGAATGTAGTTTTAAAACAACTCACTAGAAACTCCAATAGAATAAACTTAGGTTTAGGGCTAGAACATGTAGTGCTGACGTTTAATATAATAACAATATAATGTTGATGGTACTTAGTATAACAAGTACACGATCTTGTTTTTTAATATAATAACTATAATGTTGATGGTACTTAGTGTAACAAGTACAAGCTCTTGTTGTTTAATATAATAACAATATAATGTTGATGGTACTTAGTATAACAAGTACACGATCTTGTTGTTTAATATAATAACTATTATGTTGATGGTACTTAGTATAACAAGTACACGATCTTGTTTTTTAATATAATAACTATAATGTTGATGGTACTTAGTGTAACAAGTACAAGCTCTTGTTGTTTAATATAATAACAATATAATGTTGATGGTACTTAGTATAACAAGTACACGATCTTGTTGTTTAATATAATAACTATAATGTTGATGGTACTTAGTATAACAAGTACACGATCTTGTTGTTTAATATAATAACAATATAATGTTGATGGTACTTAGTATAACAAGTACACGATCTTGTTGTTTAATATAATAACAATATAATGTTGATGGCACTTAGTATAACAAGTACACGATCTTGTTTTTTAATATAATAACTATAATGTTGATGGTACTTAGTGTAACAAGTACAAGCTCTTGTTGTTTAATATAATAACAGTATAATGTTGATGGTACTTAGTATAACAAGTACACGATCTTGTTGTTTAATATAATAACAGTATAATGTTGATGGTACTTAGTATAACAAGTACACGATCTTGTTGTTTAATATAATAACAATATAATGTTGATGGTACTTAGTATAACAAGTACACGATCTTGTTGTTTAATATAATAACTATAATGTTGATGGTACTTAGTATAACAAGTACACGATCTTGTTGTTTAATATAATAACAGTATAATGTTAATGGTACTTAGTATAACAAGTACACGGTCTTGTTGTTTAATATAATAACAATATAATGTTGATGGTACTTAGTATAACAAGTACACGATCTTGTTGTTTAATATAATAACTATAATGTTGATGGTACTTAGTATAACAAGTACACGATCTTGTTGTTTAATATAATAACAATATAATGTTGATGGTACTTAGTATAACAAGTACACGATCTTGTTGTTTAATATAATAACTATAATGTTAATGGTACTTAGTATAACAAGTACACGATCTTGTTGTTTAATATAATAACTATAATGTTGATGGTACTTAGTATAACAAGTACACGATCTTGTTGTTTAATATAATAACAGTATAATGTTAATGGTACTTAGTATAACAAGTACACGATCTTGTTGTTTAATATAATAACTATAATGTTGATGGTACTTAGTATAACAAGTACACGATCTTGTTGTTTAATATAATAACAGTATAATGTTAATGGTACTTAGTATAACAAGTACACGATCTTGTTGTTTAATATAATAACTATAATGTTGATGGTACTTAGTATAACAAGTACACGATCTTGTTGTTTAATATAATAACAGTATAATGTTGATGGTACTTAGTATAACAAGTACACGATCTTGTTGTTTAATATAATAACAGTATAATGTTGATGGTACTTAGTATAACAAGTACACCATCTTGTTGTTTAATATAATAACAATATAATGTTGATGGCACTTAGTATAACAAGTACACGATCTTGTTGTTTAATATAATAACAGTATAATGTTGATGGTACTTAGTATAACAAGTACACGATCTTGTTGTTTAATATAATAACAGTATAATGTTGATGGTACTTAGTATAACAAGTACACGGTCTTGTTGTTTAATATAATAACAGTATAATGTTGATGGTACTTAGTATAACAAGTACACGATCTTGTTGTTTAATATAATAACTATAATGTTGATGGTACTTAGTATAACAAGTACACGATCTTGTTGTTTAATATAATAACTATAATGTTAATGGTACTTAGTATAACAAGTACACGATCTTGTTGTTTAATATAATAACAGTATAATGTTGATGGTACTTAGTATAACAAGTACACGATCTTGTTGTTTAATATAATAACTATAATGTTGATGGTACTTAGTATAACAAGTCTTGTTGTTTACACGATCTTGTTGTTTAATATAATAACAGTATAATGTTAATGGTACTTAGTATAACAAGTACACGATCTTGTTGTTTAATATAATAACTATAATGTTGATGGTATTTAGTATAACAAGTACACGATCTTGTTGTTTAATATAATAACAGTATAATGTTAATGGTACTTAGTATAACAAGTACACGATCTTGTTGTTTAATATAATAACTATAATGTTGATGGTATTTAGTATAACAAGTACACGATCTTGTTGTTTAATATAATAACAATATAATGTTAATGGTACTTAGTATAACAAGTACACGATCTTGTTGTTTAATATAATAACTATAATGTTGATGGTACTTGGTATAACAAGTACACGGTCTTGTTGTTTAATATAATAACTATAATGTTGATGGTACTTAGTATAACAAGTACACGATCTTGTTGTTTAATATAATAACAGTATAATGTTAATGGTACTTAGTATAACAAGTACACGATCTTGTTGTTTAATATAATAACTATAATGTTGATGGTACTTAGTATAACAAGTACACGGTCTTGTTGTTTAATATAATAACAGTATAATGTTGATGGTACTTAGTATAACAAGTACACGGTCTTGTTGTTTAATATAATAACAGTATAATGTTAATGGTACTTAGTTTAATATATTTTGCTAATGTTATTATTTAAAGAAACATAAGACATTCGATAAAGTTTTTAAAGAAATATGAGAATGTCCGTATGTTTTTGAAGACATATGATTGAAACAAATATGTTCCTATGATAGTTCGGGATGTTTAGTTTTTGTGAAAATAGTGTGTATGACGTAAAACAAAAGCATATTTTTCCCATTTATATTTACAAAGTTTTAAAGATAAAGAAATTAATGTGGTGAAAATAGTCTAATCAAACAAATTTTATTAAAAATCTTTCGCATAAAAGTTGCGTACTTACTGAACGGAAATAGATTATCGAAATTCTTGTTTGATTGAGTTTTTGTTTTAAACGTCTGAAGTGTTTTTCACTGGTACCGACATATTTTGTTTTAAGTTTTAGTTTTGTTTTGTAAACGCTTGTTTCTAAATATTAGAACTATAATATCATGAAATGAATGGAAGTCATCGCATATTAATTTGTTGTTAACGGTGGCATAAACTGTGATAATGTGTTGACGTATGGCTTGCGATAAAACAGTTCATTGACCTTACATCATTGTTGTTGGCTATAATTGTAACAATAGACATTGTTGTAGGTTAAAATTGTAACAATAGACATTTAACCTAAGTTGTAACAATAGACACTGTTATAGGTTAAAATTGTAACAATAGACATTTAACCTAAATTGTAACAATAGACACTGTTATAGATTAAAGTTGTAACAATTGACATTGTTGTAGGTTAAAATTGTAACAATAGACATTGATATAGGTTAATTTTAACAATAGACACTGTTGTAGGTTAAATTGTAACAATAGACACTGTTATAGGTTAAAATTGTAACAATATACATTGTTATAGGTTACAATTGTAACAATAGACACTGTTGTAAGTTAAATTGTAATAATAGTAGTGAAATTAGCAGGTGATTTGTCAAAAATTCTGCATGTTAAATTGTGGTTTGCAATGTAACAGCAAAACCATTCTATTTCATTGTTTCGGTTACAATTCTTGAAGTACAAATTAAGACTTAAGTGGAAATCTCTTCTGTTGGTTATAAATTGCATAATGCCGT
Source organism: Tachypleus tridentatus (assembly GCF_004210375.1). NCBI lineage: Eukaryota > Metazoa > Arthropoda > Merostomata > Xiphosura > Limulidae > Tachypleus > Tachypleus tridentatus. The sequence goes on from NC_134833.1 coordinate 9,296,752, forward strand.
GTATTACAATGTTTTTCCTGCTAGTAAGTAGATTAGTTTGATTCAAACAAACGGCGTTCCAAACATCAAAGTTAGGTCACCCTGAACGTAAAGACTGTTACAGTGTTAAATATTTTTAAAGTGTTTTCCTTTGGAGGTAGAATATTAACAAACCATGATATCGATATTGTGGTTACAATTATCTAACTTGTGATAAACAACCAAATATTGAGTTAAAATTATGTGGAGTGTGGAACAGAAGTCCATATAGTTAGATTATAAATTTATATTCCAGTCGTTGTTATTGTTAACCCACCAATAACAAGAAACCCCAAGAATGCTAACGAACATAATTATTACATCACGTTAGGCTTAACATGACAGATTATTTACAGCCAGTCATTGAAATATATATTGCTTGCCGTTAAATGTCTAACATAAAGTCTAGTTCATTACTAATAGCTGGGGTTAACCAAATATTGCTATCTTCGTGTATTATGGCTTGAAAGTCTTGCCCGTTCATCAGAGGTAGTTGCGTGTGTAATGCCGTAAAATGGATGTTAAGATAATTTTATAGCAATTTTTATAGCAATAAACATTTTGTATAAGTTGAGATATCATATGTTGAATTGTGGTTCACAAAGTTACATCAAAATCATCCTATTTATTTGTTATCGGTTAAAACGAGAAAAGTTTAGGTTAACAGTTAACTTGAAGTCTCACGTGTTATTTCAATTAATTGATAGCATTTATATCCCACCCAAAACCGTATTAATGGTACTTACTATAACAATTACACGACAACTGAAAGAAACGTGACTTGGGTTTCTTCACTAAATTTAAATTGCATCTGCGAGAAAATTTTAATAGGAAAATGAACTTCTCGCTTTCATAAAGGTTTGAGTGTTTGGATGAAATTTACAAAACTAAACACGTATAACATTTCACGTAACCTTTGTCAGTGTTCTATAATTAACCTATTACTGGTGTTACAAGAGTTTCTATAAACATTAGCCTATAGATAAAGCCCCAACATCAGAAGGTTAATAATTATTAACCTCGGTTGAAGTATATATATATTGAATATCTAAATTATTTCGGTTTCAATCAGACACAGAATCACTGTCAAGTGGCTCAGCAGTACGTCTGAAGGGTTATATCGTTAAAAACCAGGTTTCGATACCCGTGCCGTGCACTTAACAACAAACAAAAAAGCCAAAGAATATTCATATTGTTATTATATTAAACATTAAGATCGTGTACTTGTTATACTAAGTACCATCAACATTATAGTTATTATATTAAACATTAATATCGTGTACTTGTTATACTAAGTACCATCAACATTATAGTTATTATATTAAACAACAAGATCGTGTACTTGTTATACTAAGTACCATCAACATTATACTGTTATTATATTAAACAACAAGATCGTGTACTTGTTATACTAAGTACCATCAACATTATATTGTTATTATATTAAACAACAAGAGCTTGTACTTGTTACACAAGTACCATCAACATTATAGTTATTATATTAAACAACAAGATCGTGTACTTGTTACACTAAGTACCATCAACATTATAGTTATTATATTAAAAAACAAGATCGTGTACTTGTTATACTAAGTACCATCAACATTATACTGTTATTATATTAAACATTAATATCGTGTACTTGTTATACTAAGTACCATCAACATTATAGTTATTATATTAAACAACAAGATCGTGTACTTGTTATACTAAGTACCATCAACATTATACTGTTATTATATTAAACAACAAGATCGTGTACTTGTTATACTAAGTACCATCAACATTATATTGTTATTATATTAAACAACAAGAGCTTGTACTTGTTACACTAAGTACCATCAACATTATAGTTATTATATTAAACAACAAGATCGTGTACTTGTTATACTAAGTACCATCAACATTATACTGTTATTATATTAAACAACAAGATCGTGTACTTGTTATACTAAGTACCATCAACATTATAGTTATTATATTAAACAACAAGATCGTGTACTTGTTATACTAAGTACCATCAACATTATAGTTATTATATTAAACAACAAGATCGTGTACTTGTTATACTAAGTACCATCAACATTATGCTGTTATTATATTAAAATTATATTAAACAACAATATCGTGTACTTGTTATACTGAGTCTTACAGAGAAGAATAATTATTATATTAGCGTTGAAAATGTTGAGGTTAGCCTTAGTGAAGAGATGGTTTGCTGTAGGTATATAGATGCATCAGATTTTGTGTCTGACATCTAATCCAATTGAAGAAGATGGTAAAAGAAAGACCTAGAGGTTTTTGATATATAACATTTGTAGTGTTAAACGTAAGATCTTTTGTCTTTTGAAATTTTTATTATTATTGCACCAGATAAATATAGAGCTAATAAAATCTAAATGAAATGTGAGTGCGTGTATGTGTTTTTTATAACAAAACCACATCGGGTTATGTCAACAGTTTAGCGAGGGTAATCGAACCCTCCATTTTAACGTAGTAAATCCGTAGACTTACAGCTTTACCAAGGGGTTAGAGAAAGTTAAATATTTAGAAACTTGTCACTTAGGATGTTATTTTACGGTGAAAGTTAGTTGTTTTTTATCAGACTCTCTTAACTTTACAGTGATGTGGTAGAAAGTTTTAAAGCAACGACTTAGACAGTCTTAAACTATAAATATATGTATAAATAAATTTCTGGTGGATCTATCATTTGAAAGTTTAATTAAGATTGTTTAGTATATAAAATATTGTTAAGGCAAAGAGCTTTGATTATCGATCGTTAATTATTCTATGATTAATTTCTAGTTTTTTACAATCGCGTGTGTTTTACAGCACATTGACGCATGGTATTTTAAGTTTAACAAGAGAAACCGGACGTCCGACTTTCGTTAAGTGTTGAATGTGTTTTATAAAATTTAAGTCTATATTAAAAAAAGGAGATAAGTCGGCATATCCTTCTTCTAGAACTTTCACCTTAAACAGCTATACTCCCTAGAACTTTCACCTTAAATAGTTGTACTCCCTACAACTTTCACCTTAAATAGTTGTACTCCCTAGAACCTTCAGTTTAAAGTTATACTCTCCCTTTCTTCCCCGCATAGGGGGATTTTCAATTAAGATTTTTTCTTTCCCCAGGCAAAAACATCATGAGAATAAGAAGTGATTTAGGAATTGTTCATTAACAATTAGGGTCTCCAACACAACCGTATGGTTATTTGACTAAGACCTCTCGTGACTGCACCGTCCTGCTAGTGACTGACACGGTACGTCATTGGTATTCTTTGTTGTTGTTATTTTAATGATTGACTTGTTCTCATGCATTTCCCAAAGAACATAATTCCCTCTTTGTTTTAGTTGGAATGTGATGTATAACAGAACAAAATGAAGTTTCCAGAAAGATATATATTGAGACCTCAGTTTGGAAATTATGATAATACAGCAAACGAGGAGTTTGTGATTTGTCTCGTAACTTCAATGACTTCATTATTGTTACTTACCTCCTACTGTGAGCGAACAGCCACACAGTCTTGTTCACTATCTACTTATGGTGATGCAATCATACATTTTCATATATTACCCCATCTTTTATGATGAACCAACATCTCAGTACATGATCCTATTTTTTGTGGCGAACCAACAATCATACATCTCGGTGCATCATATAATCTTTTAATGCAAACTACCAAGAATATATGTTGTTGTATTGAAAGGTTATACTTGTAAAGTTTCGTAACGTTTATATGATATTTAGGAAACACCTATTGATAACAATCTTTAATTAGTATTTCATCTATATAAATGTGTGTTTATGTGGGTGTGTTTTTCTTTTAGGAAAACCTCATCAGATCATTTGCTGGGTCCACCAAGGGGAATCAAACCTCTAATTTTAGCATTGTATATACGTAGACTTACCACTATACTAGTGGTATATTTATATTTATCTATATAAATAACCGTGGCACAAACATTAGCTGTAGGGTTTTGACAACAGTTTTTGTTCTATACTAAATGCAATTTGCGCATCAATAGAAAAGCCTCGGAAAAAAAAAAACATTTTGGAGTATGGATATATATTTGTACTAAATATAACTGTGAAGTTCCAAAAATGTTCGTTTCTGTCGTATTGGGGTAAATACAACAAGAACAGTAGCAAACAGACTGTTATGAAGCGATGTCTTTTAAACAGAATGTACAGTTCTGAAAGGAACGGTTTTCATTTTATAAACATTTTAACTTATTAATTATTACACAGAAGCAATAGCATACATAATAAAACTAAATACTTTCAACAGCCATCTGCTTCCTCCAAACTGTTACTTACCCAAAACGAAACAGCCCCATTCGTTGATTCAAGCCAACGTTTCTGAAAACTGCGTATTTTTACTGCGTATTAAAATACTGTAAAAAGTGACAATTGATATTTTTACTTTTGATACAGTTTTAATGAAGTTTTATCTCTCCGCATTTACGTTTTTACGTATTTATTTGTTAAGCTAATAATATTTCCAAAAATAAAATAAAATAAATAGGTTGGTTGTGGAATTTGATTGTTTCTCCGTGATGGCGTTTCGTCTCTAACTGAGCAACGTCGTGGAAGAAAAAACAAAAACGTTAATGAATAGAAGGAAGATATCTAGTGAGTAGCACCTTCTGGTGAGTAGCACCTTTTAGTGAGTAGCACCTTCTGGTGAGTAGCACCTTCTAGTGAATAGCACCTTCTAGTGAGTAGCACCTTTTAGTGAGTAGCACCTTCTGGTGAGTAGCACCTTCTAGTGAATAACACCTTCTGGTGAATAGCACCTTCTAGTGAGTAGCACCTTCTAGTGAATAGCACCTTTTAGTGAGTAGCACCTTCTGGTGAGTAGCACTTTTTAGTGAGTAGCACCTTCTAGTGAGTAGCACCTTCTAGTGAGTAGCACCTTTTAGTGAGTAGCACCTTCTGGTGAGTAGCACCTTCTAGTGAGTAGCACCTTCTAGTGAATAGCATTTTCTGGTGAGTAGCACCTTCTAGTGAGTAGCACCTTCTGGTGAGTAGCACCTTCTAGTGAGTAGCACCTTCTGGTGAGTAGCACCTTTTAGTAAGTAGCACTTTCTGGTGAGTAGCACCTTCTAGTGAGTAGCACCTTCTGGTGAGTAGCACCTTTTAGTAAGTAGCACTTTCTGGTGAGTAGTACCTTCTGGTGAGTAGCACCTTCTGGATCTCTTAACTAGGTAAGAGGATCGATTCGATTGCCAGTTGTGAAAGGTGCACCACGGTTCGAACCATAGCTACTTCACTCGAACACACCCGATCTTTCCATCGGGTCGGGTGTGTTTGGTTGTTATTCGTGGTAAATATAAAAGTTGTTATTAACTGACAAGCGTCACAATGCATCATTTTTAAACCAGGAGGGAATAACTTTGAAAAATGTTTGGTAAAGTTAAACATTGACATAGCATAAGTACGGTTTTCAGTGTCACAGTGTAGCAGTCTGAAGACATATAACGCTAAAATATTGGGGTTCGATACCCGTTGTTGATACAATTCATCGATTGATTTCGTCACAACTGTAATGAACATTTGTTTTCAGAAATTTATTATTATATAAACTTAAAGTCTCCTAAGCTCTGGTCGTTCTACACAAATCGGAGATAGAAACCTGAGTTTTAGCGTTATAAACTCTCTGACGTTTCGTTAAACCTTGGAGTTGATCATAAAGTAGTTAATTCCCTAGGTTTCTGGAAGCAGAGAAAATAGTTTCGAAGAAGAGAGCCACCAGTCACTCTTTGAATTTAGTTCATATATTAAAATCCTAGTCATTTTGTTTAGCACGTTCTAAGTGAAAGTAAGTCACTACTTGAAGATTTGGTACGCGTCTGTAAACTTCTTTAAGCTATTTCTGTCCCATCAAAAGCTCACAGGGCGATTTAAACTGACCAAAGAAAAGCAGAATTAAAGTGTTTTTAGATCGAATTTTATCTGTGATTATCTGTACTTTACCAATCAGAGAAAAGGAAACCCGAAATTTGTCATCATTACCCGACAATGATCGCTATAAGGGTTAGAAACACGAAATATTTTTTTGTATCTGGCGAGATCCGCTTGAATTATTCATCAATAGAAGGATATAATCCACACTCTGTGTGTTTTTTACTGGTCTGTTTAACCAAGGCTAATTCACACTGATAGGCCTGATTCACAGCAGACCATAATATCTCAATTACGTCTACAGCAAGTTCTCGTAACTTTACTACTGCGCTTCAAGCACAAACTCAAAATTTACAGAGTTAAAATAACCAACGAAACCAACTTACTGAATAACCAATTGCCACATAATTTAGATACAACTTACACTTTATATCGTTCAAAGAGATTAAAAAACTTAGAAATGTTGAGTCACGTGCTCTTGAGGAAATGTTTCAGGGTGTCTTGATGGCTGTTTTGGGATATAGTATTGTTGTTGCATCTAAACTGGGGTATTTTTGTAGTTATTGTTTATAATATGGGGAATTTCTATAGTCATTGTTTAAAAAACTGAGGTATTTCTATGCTTGTTTATAAACTGAGGTATTCTCAGAGTTGTTTTATCTAAACTGGGGTATTTTTACAGTTGATGTTTTAAACAGGGGTATTTTTTACACTTGTAGTTTATAAATTGCGAAATTTTTATAGTTTTTATTATAAACTGGGGTACTTTTATAGTTGTTGTTTCTAAACTGGGGAATTTTTATAGTTGTTGTTTCTAAACAGGGGGCATATTTACAGTTGTTGTTCATAAACTCAGGTATTTTTGTGACTGTTTTGTTTAAAAACTGGGGTATTATTATAGTTGTTGTTTTTAAACTGGAGTATTATTATAGTTGTTGTTTTTAAACTGGAGTATTATTATAGTTGTTGTTTTTAAACTGGGGTATTATTATAGTTGTTGTTTATAAACTGGGGTATTATTATAGTTGTTGTTTTTAAACTGGAGTATTATTATAGTTGTTGTTTTTAAACTGGAGTATTATTATAGTTGTTTTTAAACTGGGGTATTATTATAGTTGTTGTTTTTAAACTGGGGTATTATTATAGTTGTTGTTTTAAACTGGAGTATTATTATAATTTTTTGTTTTTAAACTGTTGTATTTTTATAGTTGTGTTTTGTTAACTATTGTATTTTTATAGTTGTTGTTTCTAAGCAATGGTATTTTTATAGTTGTCATTTATAAACTAGTATGTTTTATAGTTTTTTCTAAACTGGTGTAGTTATATAGATATTGTTTATAAATTGGATTATTTTATAGGGTTTGTTAAAAACTGAGGTAGTTTTGTAAGTGTTGTTTCTAGTCATGGGAATTTTTATAGTTGTTCTTTCTAAATAGGGGTATATTTATGATGTTTTTTTTCTAAACACAGGTATTTTTGTAGTTATTGTTTTCAAACTGTGGTATTTTATAGTGGTTGTTAATAATTTGGGTATTTTTATAGTTGTTTTTTCTAAACTGGGGAAATTGTTATAGTTGTTTTTAAACTGGGGTATATTTACAGTTGTTGTTTATAAACTAGGGTCCTTTCATAGTTTTTGTTCATAAACTGGGGTATTTTTATAGTTGTTAACGGAAAGCCTGAAGATTTATATCTCTAAAAATCGGGTTTCGATACTCGTAGTGTCACATTAGATTACATACCAATTAATAATGTTTTATAATAAAGCTACATAAAGCTCTATCCACCGAAGGGAATCTGTTCTCTGATTTCAGTGTTTTAAGCCCGAATAGTAACTGCTGTTCCACTGTAAGACAAATAATAATTAAATGTATATTTTTTCCCTTCTTTAAATGAATCATTTGTTCACTGTTTACTTCCATGCTCATTTTGAACCTTTGTAAAGTTACTCCGTATGGAAATATTTTTTCATGAGTTAAAAACCGTAATATTATTGATGTTACTTTTCCTACAAAAACTAGAGAAACCTAAGTTCAGTGTTCTTAAAGATGCTTATTTAACTTACTCACCCGTAAAATCTCTAAATGTTAATATGAAAGGTGTGCAGGGAAAGACAAGGACATTTATTATTTTGTTTAACCATCGTGTTAACAGATGCGTTAATTACACGAGACCGTGATTTTTAAATATTTGAAAAAGACGGACAAACACAAAAGAAACACTAAATTATTGTCGGTAGTTTAAAATGTGTTTCATTAACATTTTCTTCGCGAACCTCATCTAATGCGTATATCCTGTGTTCTTTGAACCTGCTCGAGAAAAACCAATGTGACACACAAAATGGAAATAATGACGCCATCATGGATTCTAGCGAAGTAACATTAAGCGAATGTGTTTCCGTTGCTGTGGTTTCTCCTAAGACTTTCTCAACCCAACGAATTTCTTGTGCAAATAATAAAAAATAAAGGACCCTAGTGGACGTAGCCAAACTAATGCTCAAACAATGATTTCTCTTCAGTTGTTTTAAAAGTTTCACTTCACGAAATGTCAGTTAGAAAATTACGACGACGTGAAACGCTCGTTCCAGCTGGCCGATGGAGCAGAGATTTCTTCTTATTATTATTATTATCTTACGATATAAATTGAAATACTTTTTCCAAGGACTTTCGGTTCAACATCTGTTCAGCTTGACCGCACGAACCAAGTCCCACCAAACTTTGCTTAGAAAACGGAATTTGGAGCGTTGATTGGTTTTGCCGTATAACAGTTTACATTGTCGAATCTCAATGTTTACCGGAACCGAAATTATCAGGTTATAATAGAAACGGATTTCCGTAACTCTAAAATTGTTTATTCACGTATAGTTTTACGACGTAAAGATTTTAAAATAAACCAACAAAAACCTACCAGAAACCGATGTTTTCCAAAAAAACATAGTGAATTGGTCTTATCAGCCAACTAGTTACGATATCAACCTGTTTTGTTGTCAAAAAACAACCAAAGTTACGATTTTAGTTGGACTTTCAGCAAACAACTAGAAACGAACGCAGATAAACTGTTCAAATGGTGGGTAGTTTCCATGTGTAGAGTAAGTGAAGTGATGGTGTAGTTTCCATGTGTAGAGTAAGTGAAGTGATGGTGTAGTTTCCATGTGTAGAGTAAGTGAAGTGATGGTGTAGTTTCCATGTGTAGAGTAAGTGAAGTGATGGTGTAGTTTCCATGTGTAGAGTAAGTGAAGTGATGGTGTAGTTTCCATGTGTAGAGTAAGTGAAGTGATGGTGTAGTTTCCATGTGTAGAGTAAGTGAAGTGATGGTGTAGTTTTCATGTGTAGAGTAAGTGAAGTGATGGTGTAGTTTCCATGTGTAGAGTAAGTGAAGTGATGGTGTAGTTTCATGTGTAGAGTAAGTGAAGTGATGGTGTAGTTTCCATGTGCAGAGTAAGTGAAGTGATGGTGTAGTTTCCATGTGTAGAGTAAGTGAAGTGATGGTGTAGTTTCCATGTAGAGTAAGTGAAGTGATGGTGTAGTTTCCATGTAGTGAAGTGATTGTGTAGGTTCCATGCGTAGAGTAAGTGAAGTGATGGTGTAGTTTCATGTGTAGAGTAAGTGAAGTGATGGTGTAGTTTCCATGTGCAGAGTAAGTGAGTGATGGTAGTATTCCAGTGTAGAGTAAGTGAAGTGACGGTGTAGTTCCATGTGTAGAGCAGAAGTGATGGTGTAGGTTTCATGTGTAGAGTGAAGTGCAGTGCAGAGTTAGAATGATGGCGTAGTTTCATGTGCAGAGATAGTGAAGTGCGAGTGTAGTTTCCATGTGCAGAGTAAGTGAAGTGATTTGTAGTTTCCATATGTAGAGTAAGTGAAGTGAGTGTAGGTTTCATGCGTAGAGTAAGTGAAGTGACGGTGTAGTTCCATGTGCAGTAAGTGAAGTGATGGCATTTCCAGCAGAGTAAGAAGTGATGGTGTAGTTTCCATGTGTAGAGTAAGTGAAGTGATGGTGTAGTTTCATGTGTAGAGTAAGTGAAGTGATGGTGTAGTTGACATGTAGTAAGTGATTTGGTTCATGTGCAGAGTAAGTGAAGTGATGGCGTAGTTTCATGCAGAGAGTGAAAGTGAGTGATGGTGTAGTTTCCATGTGTAGAGTAAGTGAAGTGATGGTGTAGTTTTCATGTGTAGAGAGTTAGTGATGATGTGTAGTTTCCATGCAAGTAGAAGATGAGTGTAGTTTCATGCAGAGTAAGTGAAGTGATGGTGTAGTTTTCATGTGTAGAGTAAGTGAAGTGATGGTGTAGTTTCCATGTGCAGAGTAAGTGAAGTGATGGTGTAGTTTTCATGTGTAAGAGTAAGTGAAGTGATGGTGTAAGTAGTCCATGTGCAGAGTAAGTGAAGTGATGGTGTAGTTTCCATGTGCAGAGTAAGTGAAGTGATGGTGTAGTTTCCATGTGTAGAGTAAGTGAAGTGATGGTGTATTTTTATGTGTAGAGTAAGTAAAGTGATGGTGTAGTTTACATGTGTAGAGTAAATGAAGTGATGGTGTAGTTTCCATGTGTAGAGTAAGTGAAGTGATGGTAGTATCTAAAGAAACAAAATAAAGTGTGAAACAGGTTAAAAGTGAAACCGGACAATGAATTAAAGGATAACTACAGATTAATTATAGAAAGGGTTATAAAGAGATTTTCTACAATGTATGTTTTATTCAAACAAAACCCATAGTAACATCACTGCTGCTATATGCAGATCCATTGAGTTTCTAGTAATTAGAGCGCCTTCTGAAACTTACAATATTAGTGATTGAAATACAATACTCTCACGTGTGGTTAAGGCAAAGAGTTCCTTCAATCGGCGCTTTGTCTATGTAGCCGCCATCAATCTAAAGCAAGCATTTAAATATATAGCCTAAAGTCAGAAAGCATATCATGTTAATATAATAACATAATAATATAATAACAACTATTTATGAATATAAAGAATATTGTTTACTGATGATGGAACCTGTAGAAGTAACATGTAGCATGTTCCATAATCAGTAACATGTAGCATGTTCCATAATCAGTAACATGTAGCATGTATCATTATCAGTAACATGTAGCATGTACCATCATCAGTAACATGTAGCATGTAACATCATCAGTAACATGTAACATGTACCATCATCATGTAGCATGTTCCATCATCAGTAACATGTAGCATGTACCATCATCAGTAACATGTAGCATGCAACATCATTAGTAACATGTAGCATGTAACATCATCAGTAACATGTAACATGTACCATCATCATGTAGCATGTTCCATCATCAGTAACATGTAGCATGTAACATCATCAGTAACATGTAGCATGTTCCATAATCAGTAACATTTTTCCTTAAACTTATAAGTTGTTGTTTACCTACATATTAATGCAACGTACATAATAAGGATGTATTACCTCTGTCTAATAAATACATACATGTCTGGTTTTACTTGTCTCTAAAATAAACTTGTCATTGTTCTTACCGTGTATCGAATATTTGACACTGGTTTTTATAAATTAACAAATGTCCCGCTTCTATACATCCAAAGAACAGGGGGTTACACTGAAAAACAAAAGATAAACAGTACTTTAAACAGATTTTAGCTGTAACTACATGTGGAATAAATACATGTTAACAATCACGGACTGTGTTCGGAACTGGCTGTGACTTTCCAGGCCGATCTGAGGGGCCAGGTGGGGGACGTGTGCTCATTACCATTAGATAAGACTTATGTTATGGCTTCACTCATAAGTTATCTTAAATGTTGATGAATGCATTAAGCTGTTGATTGCGGACAGCGAAAGTAGCCATAATGAATCACCAATGTTAAACATGTGGCTACGAACGGGCGATGTGACCCAGTTTCTAACTGTCGGTCTTATGAACTTACCGGCGATACTTTAATTCTGGTAAAGTCAGATATGTGTAGAGTATATGTCAGATATGTTGTAGTATATGTAGTTTAGAGTTATGTATATATGTTATTCTCGTTTCGTTATACAAACACACGTGCGCATATAATATATATACTATTCTTTAACGTCATCTTCCCACGTGCTCTTCTATCACGAGCAGCACGAGTGCAGTGAAATAAAGAACGGGTAGAATCTATTGACACGTACAGTATTAAAATCTGTCGCACGGCAGTCAAGAGTCTCAGTCTTAGTAAAGGTCACGGTGTTCCAGCAATTGTCATACGATGAAATAATAAGGTTAGCCATGATAATTCACAAAATTATAATTTACCCAGTAAGTTTAATTTAAACTGGGACATTAGTTTTTCCCGACAAAGTATGGTTTAAAACAAAATTCATCATAGCGTAGCTAAAATTTTACGTCATTCCAATTGGTTTGGTTTTTGAATTTCGCGCAAAGCTACACGAGGGCTATCTGCGCTAGCCGTCCCTGATTTAGCAGTGTAAGATTAGAGGGAAGGCAGATAGTCATCACCAGCCCCTGACAACTCTTGGACTATTCTTTTATCAACAAATAGTGGGATTGACAGTCACATTATAACGCCCCCACGGCTGAAAGGGCGAGCATGTTTGGCGCGACCAGGATCGGACCCGCGACCCTCAGATTACGAGTCGAATGTCTTGACCCACCTGGACATGCCGGGCCACGTCATTCCGAAGTCGTAACGTTTGTAATACTTTTATTTCCTCCACATTCTGGCCAAGTTACTAGCGATTCAGACTGTCTGTCGATTGGGGATAGGTTCTAGAAGATTTGCCCGCTGCACGCTGGACTGGAAATAATCTGTTTCCATGGAGAGCTTACGCAGTGTTTCTACAGCGGGAATCAACCCAGGGTTCTAGCTCTACATGTGAACTTACTGCTGTCCCACAGAGGGAAGAAATGGACATTAATTCTGTCATCTGTTTCAAAGGGTCAGGCAGCGTGCCACCTCTGGTCACTACTGCAAGATTACGTATAAGTATGCTCATATACCCCTCGAGTGTGAAGTTCAACGCCCGATAGCTATACTTAAACCCCAAGGGTCGTCTTTGACGTGCTTGTAATGCGACAACCACACTAAAAAAATTAAGTTGCTTGTACGTAGGCCCAGCATGACTAGGTAGTTATACGTAGGTCCAGCATGACTAGGTAGTTATACGTAGGCCCAGCATGACTAGGTAGTTATACGTAGGCCCAGCATGACTAGGTAGTTATACGTAGGTCCAGCATGACTAGGTAGTTATACGTAGGTCCAGCATGACTAGGTAGTTATAGCACTCAACTCGTAATCTGATGGTTGCGGGTTCGAATCTCCCTCACACCAAACATACTCACCCTTTCAGCCGTGGAGGCGTTATTATGTGACGGTAAATCCCACTATTCGTTGGTAAAAGAGTAACCCAAGAGTTGGCGGTGGGTGGTGATGACTAGCTGTCTTCCCTCTATTCTTACACTGCTAAATTAGGGACGGCCGGCGCAGATAGCCCTCGAGTAGCTTTGTGCGAAATTCAAGAGAAACATTACATAATCCCGTTGTTCTTGACCTCGAAGTTCACGGACCCCTAGTGGTTGGTAAGTGCTCTAAATGAGATTCGTGACGATAAAAATTGAATTTCCATTTTACATTGAAAGAAAGATGTAAGCAGGAAACATATTTATTTATGTCACTATCTCTTTTATATACTGTCATCTTCAACAAGTTGCTGTAAATGTGATTAAACAGGAAACAGTGACATATTTATTTATGCCACTATCTCTTTTATATACTGTCATCTTTAACAAGTTGTTGTACGATATTGTCGTTAGCTCGTGAAGTTCGAGAACCACCGTCGAATTGTCCTTTCGAGGAGAAGTGGGTTGTAAAACAACATCTTACGAAGACTGCATTACGAGCAGAATATTAGTTGACAGTTGGTAAAAGCTTGGATGCGACTTGAATTCGTAACGAGGAAAACATTATTATATATGTAAAAAGCTGGAGAAGATTTAAAGTGAAAGATACTTTTACTGAGATGTCATGTGACATCTTTGTGCCACACATATCCATGTGTTTCTGTAAACCAATAGTACAAATTGTCTTCCTTACCCATCTAATTTAGTTTTCAACTAGCAACTACTTAACAAAACACTGAAGATAAGTAAACTTAGTCATGAAAAGAGTTTTTAAAACTATAGACGTTTTATCTCATTAGTTTTTTAGTCCTAATAAGATATTTGAAAATTTGTCAATACCTCTAGTAATAGGAATTATACAACTCGTTTAAAGGCACAAGATGTATATATATATATATATATATATATATATATATGTATGTGACTGAAACAAACTGTTTTCTCCCCTTATGTTTCGGTATACCAACTTCACTGATGAAGATTTACTTGTTTGAAAAGTTTGCGCGAAACTATTAAACGGTTGATTGTGCATGTCCATAACGTTTAAACAGTTAGATACGGTATCCGTTATTGTAACAACGGGATAGGAACCCCGAATCTTCAGTTTGAGTACTCTAATTCCCACAATACAAAGACGTAATTATCATAAATGTACAGAAAAAAATGCTGTTTTCAATGAAAGACCAGTCTAGAGTTACAGTCGGAGAGCGACCTCTGGTGGTAAGCTTACGTAATAAAGTGCTAAACTTCGGGACTCGATTTTTCGCAGGCAGCATAGAAGACAGCTCAATGTTGGCTTTACTGTAAAAATATCCAACCACTATTACTTCCCATTTTAAAATTGAACATCGCTTTAAATAAAAGGCATGGAGTCTTCACATTTGTTTGTTTTGAATTTTGCGCATAACAACACGAGGGCTATCTGCATCAACGGACCATAATTTGGCAGTGTAAAACTAGAGGGAAGGCGACTAATCATCACCATCCAACGCCAACTCTTAAACTACTCTTTTATCAACGAATAGTGGGATAGACTGTACACATAACGCTCCCACGGCTGAAGGGACAAGTATGTTTGGTGTGACGGGAATTCGAACCTGTGGCCCTCTAGTCGAGTGCTTTAATCGTTTGGTCATGCCGAGTAGCAGTTTTTAATGTTCAAACTACTACACCTGTTTACTCATGGAATATTCGATTTCGTTTGAAAGGATTTTTGGTTCGTCATACAAGTTAAAAACCTGAATGTTTCTCAGGAGATACATTTCATTATCGTTATATACGTATATATGTACGATAAAAATAATGACTGTTTAGTTATTACAACAAGTTCTCGTCACAACTGACGAATATTACTGTAGCGCAGAGAAACGCTTTTCAACCTTGTAATACACATGATTTATAGGTGTATAATTATGTCAGTAAACGACAATAACGTAGCTACACAGCAAATTAAACCTACAGTTATATATGTATAGTTAGGTCAGTAGATGTCAGTTCTGTAACTACATAACAATTTAAACCTACAGTTATATATGTATAGTTCAGTCAGTAGATGTCAGTTCTGTAACTACACAACAATTTAAACCTAGAGTTACATGTGTATAGCTAGGTCAGCAGATATTAGCTATGCAGCTGCACAACAATTTAAATCTAGAGTTATATATGTATAGTCAGGTCAGTAGATCTCAGTTACTTAGCTACACAATAATTTAAACCTGGAGTTATATGTGTATAGTTCAGTCAGTAGATGTCAGTTATGTAACTACCTGGCTGTTCGTTATTTACTTGTACAGCTCTCCTCATGACAGCTCTGTCGGAGTCTTAGAATTAAATAAACTTTTATAATACACTCAATTATTCTGTTGTATTACGGCTCGAACCTTGATTTCCAACCCGGTACGTTAATGAATAAGGCCACGAGTGGTTCTGAGTAATTAATATTTATAATTATACAATACATCCAGATAGATAAAACAAACGCTTTCAGAGGTTACTAAAAACTGAAACTTACAAAAAAAAATGTCTCCGTCTCTTTTGTATTGCCCGTGGTGGAACAGCGGCATGACTAATGCTTAGAACCCTAGAAACCAGTGCAGTGTTCTGTTTAATTTCAAACAAACTAAGAAACAAGTAATGTTCTTTTTTAAGATTATAATTAATATTTTCGTTTTCAAAACCTTGTAGCAACTAAAAGAATCGCTGTTAACGAGATTAATGGGCGTGACTTAAGATCATGCATTACGTATCAGATTATTATAATCAGACATTATGATATTTCAGTATAAAACTGATACGTGATGACGAGAAACTCGAAGTAAAAATGTATTCTCAAGACGGATGGTATGATTTTTAAAACTTATATAAAATAAAGTACAGCCGTCTTAAAAACAGATTTAAACATACGGATTGTTCGTATCTGTGTAGACAGCTGCGAGTGACGTTTATACATCAATATAGTAGAATGGGATTGAAAACAAAAAACCTACGTTTCAAGACATCACTAACCCCGCTGAAGATTAATCCGACACGTGATTAATATATTGAGCTGACGATATGTTTCCCAAGTGACCGGCACGAACGTCGTGTGAAATTTTAAAAGCCTAACGACTTGAAAGTAAAAAGAAAAAACTAAAGACAACCGTTACAACCGTCGAGTGTAGATTCGGTTGTAATAACATATTTTGGGACAACCGTTACAACTGTCGAGTGTAGATTCGGTTGTAATAACATATTTCGGGAAACTTTGCAACAAATGCGTTCTTTAAATTATATTGAAATTATGTATTCAGGTAACGTTAAAAACAACATTAAATTCTGTGACAGTATTATTTAAACATGTATATATATATATCGTACTATAGTTGAGGAAGTGTGGTTGTTAAATAACTTGTAAGTAATATATTGTAATATTTCTTCGTGTATCTGTGTTACTAATTCTGTTGTATGTCTCTTCGTGTATCTGTGTGTTAGTAATTCTGTTTATGTCTCTTCGTATATCTGTGTGTTACTAATTCTGTTTATGTGTTTTCGTGTATCTGTGTGTTTCAAAGTTTTTTTGTGAAAGACAATATGTGGTACCTGTTAATAGTTTAATACAAAGCTACTTACAACTGATAAACTGAGTTGAGTTTTAAATATTGGCTTGCCTTATGAAAACGGGGAATGTGCCTTTTCATATACCAAAGCCACATCGTGCTATCTTTTGTGTCCGCCAAGGGGAATCGGATTCCAGACTTTAACGTTATAAATCAGAAGACTTAATGTTGTTACACCAGGAGAACTTTGTTATAAAAATGTCCATGCTAGTAAGACTAGTGCTCAGATGTTATTATAACAACTTACAGGAAATGGGTCTGAACCTAATATGTTATTATATCACGTTTCGTCCACTGTTCTTCCAACTGGCTCAGAATTGCCTAAGTGTCACAGCTGATAGATATCTTTTATTTGAAGCTACGCCATGAATACATGATGGCTGGAAAATCATTGTTTAGTTCCAAGGATGGAATAACCGCAAGCAACCTACTCCCGTGTGAATAGGCTTAGATGTTCTGGCTAGAAACGCCCCCTTGTTCTTCCGTTCTCCTCTGTTACTGACGTTGAATGCTAGAACTTTGATTGTGATAATAGGTTACACTTTATTGGCATCAATCATAAACATACGAGCCTGGGGTTTTAAAATAAAACTTCTGCAGTTTACATACCGTTACAAAACCTCTGAAGTCCTAGAAAGATAATTGTATATTTGGGAAACCAACGATTCGTAGGAACGACTAATATCAAAGACAAGCACAACATCGCTTCACGATAAGAACGTGAGCCCAACATTTACTGACAATGATACTTTAGATTCGTGAAGGAACATGAGCTTTGTAAGTGCTATACATTTGTAAGAAACGAAATTGACGCTGTACAACCCAGTTTGGGTCTAGGTCGAATAGCTAGAATTCAATATATATATTGTGGATGAAAGTAAAGCACGAAAGATTTTACCCGAGAGTCCCCCCCAAAAAAAACAAACAACAACAACCCAACAACAAACAAACATTGGTAATAGGAAATCTGTACTTACAATGATATGCATGGTTAACAAATACGTTCACTCTACGTCTGTTATAGATGTCTGGTTCTACTAAGTAATCACTAAATAAAGAACAATATTCGTATAGTTTACTGGATGCTGAAACATTTATTAAAATCATCTTGTTTGTTGTACACATTTTAAGGACATTAGAGTTCCAACACGACCACATCATGAGACACTTAGTACAAGAGATAACGTGAAACAGCTGTTGTTGACGGATTCCTGATAATTATATTAAATACGTTTATGTTTCAACCACAAGACCTTAAATACATCACAGAGCTGGTCCAAAATTTTTAGCGCTAAAACCTTCACAAATATTTAAAAAAAACACAGAACGCTTAAGTTGAAGCACTTTTGTCTTCGCTATCCAAACTAAACTTTAACATTTTAACTGAAAGCTTCAAAGTTGTTTCAAGAGTAGAAAACCTTAATAGTCGAGTTTTGTTATTTATTTATTTCGGAGGGACACTATTACTCGTTAGAAAGTCAAATTATGTCATAAGAAGCGACATGTATTACTCTGCAAAACTCTTTTAATGTGATTTCTCGAGGGAAGTGGGGAGGGCTAAAAGTAATGTTCATAAGCTTCTCTTTATGGAAAGTAATGTTCATAAGGTTCTCTTTATGGAAAGTAATGTTCATAAGCTCCTCTTTATGAATTTCTATCAGCTCCCCGGGTTTTTAAATTAGGCTCGATTTCACGAAATGAAACCACATTAGATTTCTAAATGATATTCTAATAACGTAAAGACACTCTCACTGGTAGTCGGGTAAAAAATACCTTTAATGTCCGCTAACAAATCAACTTAGGACTTTACAAATTACCAATAATGTCATCCGAACGTTACAGTTCACCAATAATATCCTTCGAACACTACAGTTTACTATAAATATTTAGAAACGTTATAAGATACAAATACTTTCCTAGAGACATTACACATGACAGTACAAATTATCAACATTTCATTGAGAAATTATAAGCTAAAAACATTTCCTAGTAACAATACAGTTTCACTAATTCATAGAAATATTGTTTAACTACAATCACATTGGACAATCAGTTTATCTATACTCTCAGAGGAGCATTGCAGTTTATCTATACTCTCAGAGGAACATTGCGGTTTATCTATAGTATAATAAGAACATTGCGGTTTATCTATAGTATAATAAGAACATTGCAGTTTATCTATACTCTCAGAGGAGCATTGCAGTTTATCTATAGTATAATAAGAACATTGCAGCTTATCTATACTCTCAGAGGAGTATTGCAGTTTATCTATAGTATAATAAGAACATTGCGGTTTATCTATAGTGTCAGAGGAACATTGCGGCTTATCTATAGTCTAATAAGAACATTGCAGTTTATCTATAGTCTCAGAGGAACATTGCGATTTATCTATAGTATAATAAGAACATTGCGGTTTATCTATAGTCTCAGAGGAACATTGCGGTTTATCTATAGTCTAATAAGAACATTGCAGTTTATCTATAGTCTCAGAGGAACATTGCGGTTTATCTATCGTATAATAAGAACATTGCGGTTTATCTATCGTATAATAAGAACATTGCGGTTTATCTATAGTATAATAAGAACATTGCGGTTTATCTATAGTATAATAAGAACATTGCAGTTTATCTATACTCTCAGAGGAGTATTGCAGTTTATCTATAGTATAATAAGAACATTGCGGTTTATCTATAGTGTCAGAGGAACATTGCGGTTTATCTATAGTCTAATAAGAACATTGCAGTTTATCTATAGTCTCAGAGGAACATTGAGATTTATCTATAGTATAATAAGAACATTGCGGTTTATCTATAGTCTCAGAGGAACATTGCGGTTTATCTATAGTCTAATAAGAACATTGCAGTTTATCTATAGTCTCAGAGGAACATTGCGGTTTATCTATCGTATAATAAGAACATTGCGGTTTATCTATCGTATAATAAGAACATTGCGGTTTATCTATAGTCTCGTAGCAATGTTACAGTTTATCTATAGTCCCGTAGCAATGTTACAGTTTATCTATAGTCCCGTAGCAATGTTACAGTTTATCTATAGTCCCGTAGCAATGTTACAGTTTATCTATAGTCTCATAAGTACATCACAGCTTTTGAACCATCACCACATAATTACATTACAGTTTACCAAGAATGATATTAGAATGTGTCAACCATCATCACTGAATTATATTAGAATGTGTCAACCATCACCACTGAATGATATTAGAATGTGTCAACCATCACCACTGAATGATATTAGAATGTGTCAACCATTACCACTGAATGATATTGGAATGTGTCAACCATCACCACTGAATGATATTAGAATGTGACAACCATCACCAATGAATGATATTAGAATGTGTCAACCATTACCACTGAATGATATTAGAATGTGTCAACCATCACCACTGAATGATATTAGAATGTGTGAACCATTACCACTGAATGATATTAGAATGTGTCAATCATCACCACTGAATGATATTAGAATGTGTCAACCATCACCACTGAAGGATATTATAGTTTTCCAATATTTGATTTTACATTTGCATATAAGATATTTCTTTGTCCTTGGAGACCACTGATATCTGTTCTTAAATATACATCCATCAGTCTCATATTCAATAGCCTTCAGGTAATTTAAATGCTTTGGTACTGAAGGTGTAATTATTTTCCCGTCAACAGTGAATCCAACAGTGAAATAATTTTATGGTTTTACAGCACTGAAACCAGGGATTGGAACCCCTGTGTCGAACCCAGCAGATAACCCAATGTGTCTTCCCTTCAGTACCAACAAATAAACGTTAAAAGTAAAAGGAGAGATTATTTATTTTAAATTCTATTAAGTACTCGAATCTGAAAGTTTAATTTCATGAGTCGGTCGTTATCAGTTAAAAATATTCTAATTTCCAAAGCATCCTGATTCAGGATGAGGTGATTACAACTCCAACTTATATGTAATATATCATCTCTTATTTTAATATCATAATCATTTAAATGTTGTCTCATTGTGTCTTCTGATGAGGTTATATAAATCTTCCTTTTCAACCGTTATTATCTCTCTCCAGGTCTCGTTTAGAATCCGATAACGTCCAGCAGTAGTTAATTATGATGAAATTACAGAAGAAACATTGGAATAAGATGACTATAATTAATAATCTCTCTGTAATTTAAATGATGTGGATCAGTTCTTAGATTTATGAATATACATATAAATAGGTGAGCTAATAGTTTTTTATTGAAAGAGAATAAACTTCCCTTACAAATGTAAGCGGCGAACACCTGTTGTGTAGTGATAAAATATTATTTAAAACAATAAGTGTGTTTTTTATTTTTAATCGGATTAACGCCCAAGAAGACACACCTGTTTCATTTGATTATATCAAACTGTTATATCAACAGTTTTATCAAAAGTCTAAAGAAACAACGTCTGAAAAACAGCGTCTTTCTATATTACGTCTTTCCTTCTTAGATTGTTACTAGAAAACTACACTAGTTCTACTACGAAAAAAACGAGATATTTCTTTAAATATATATTAAACAACTATTAAAACTTGTAACTGTAACCTTACACTCTAAACAGTTTACTGTAACTCTACATTTTAAAGAGTTTACTGTAACTCTACATTTTAAACAGCTTACTGTAACATTACACATTAAACAGTTTATCTTTACACTTTAAACAGTTTACTGTAAATTTACACTTTAACTACTTTAATTTTAAACTTTAAACAGTTTACTGTAACTTTACACTTTAACTATAATTTTAAACTTTAAACAGTTTACTGTAACTTTACACTTTAACTAATTTAATTTTAAACTTTAAACAGTTTACTGTAACTTTACACTTTAGGTACTTTAATTTAAAACTTTAAACAGTTTACTGTAACATCACACTATATACATTTTACTGTAACATATTGCACTTTAACCAATTTACTGTAACTTTGCACTTTAAACAGTTTACTGTAATATTACACTATAAATAGTTTAATGTAACTTTACATTTTAAAGAGTTTACTATATATTTACACTTTAACTACTTTACAGTTGCTATACACTTTAAACACTTTACTGTAACATCACACTATAAATAGTTTACTGTAAAATTACAATATGAACAGCTCACTGTAACATTACATTTTAACCACTTTAACTTTACACTTCAAACAGTTTACTGTAAATTTACACTTTAACCATTCTACATTATGTGGTATATTCTCTCCTTTACCACAATAGAAGTTCTGTACTTTGTATTTGGTATTCAATTTCCTCTTACACATATGTAGTTCTATACACTGTATATATAACTTAATGTCCTGTATCACAACTGTAGTTCTGCACACTGTATCTACTATTTAATGTCCTGTATCACAACTGTAGTTCTAAGAACTGTGTCTGAGAGTTAGTCTCTTTTTCCACATCAGTATTCCTCTCACCGTATTTGATATATAATGTCCTCTACCACAACAGTAGTTCTGGACACTGTGTCTGAGAGCTAGTCTCTTTTCTCACAGCAGTATTCCACTCACTGTATTTGATATATAATGTCCTCTATCCACAACAGTAGTTCTGGACACTGTGTCTGAGAGTTAGTCTCTTTTCTCACAGCAGTATTCCTCTCACTGTATTTGATATATAATGTCCTACACCACAACAGTTGTTCTGGAAACTGTGTCTGAGAGTTAGTCTCTTTTCTCACAGCAGCATTCCTTTCACTCTATTTGATATATAATGTCCTATTTGATATTACCACAACAGTTGTTCTGGACACTGTGTCTGAGAGTTAGTCTCTTTTCTCACAGCAGTATTCCTCTCACTGTATTTGATATATAATGTCCTCTACCACAACAGTAGTTCTGGACACTGTGTCTGAGAGTTAGTCTCTTTTTCCACAGCAGTATTACTCTCACCGTATTTGATATATAATGTCCACTACCACAACAGTAGTTCTGGACACTGTGTCTGAGAGTTAGTCTGTTTTCTCACAGCAGTATTCCTCTCACTGTATTTGATATATAATGTCCTCTACTACAACAGTAGTTCTGGAAACTGTGTCTGAGAGTTAGTCTGTTTTCTCACAGCAGTTTCCTCTCACTCTATTTGATATATAATGTCCTACACCACAACAGTAGTTCTGGACACTGTGTCTGCGAGTTAGTCTCTTTTCTCACAGTAGTATTCCTCTCACTCTATTTGATATATAATGTCCTTTACCACAACAGTAGTTCTGGACACTGTGTCTGAGAGTTAGTCTCTTTTCTCACAGTAGTATTCCTCTCACTCTATTTGATATATAATGTCCTTTACCACAACAGTTGTTCTGGACACTGTGTCTGAGAGTTAGTATCTTTTCTTTCAGCAGTATTCCTCTCACTGTATTTGATATATAATGTCCTACACCACAACAGTAGTTCTGGACACTGTGTCTGAGAGTTAGTTTCTTTTTCCACAGCAGTATTCCTCTCACCGTATTTGATATATAATGTCCTCTACCACAACAGTAGTTCTGGACACTGTGTCTGAGAGTTAGTCTCTTTTCTCACAGCAGTATTCCTCTCATTCTATTTGATATATAATGTCCTACACCAAAACAGTAGTTCCGGACACTGTGTCTGAGAGTTAGTATCTTTTCTCACAGCAGTATACATCTCACTGTATTTGATATATAATGTCCTACACCACAACAGTTGTTCTGGAAACTGTGTCTGAGAGTTAGTCTCTTTTCTCACAGCAGTATTCCTTTCACTCTATCTGATATATAATGTCCTTTACCACAACAGTTGTTCTGGACACTGTGTCTGAGAGTTAGTATCTTTTCTCACAGCAGTATTCCTCTCATTGTATTTGATATATAATGTCCTACACCACAACAGTTGTTCTGGAAACTGTGTCTGAGAGTTAGTCTCTTTTCTCACAGCAGCATTCCTTTCACTCTATTTGATATATAATGTCCTTTACCACAACAGTTGTTCTGGACACTGCGTCTGAGAGTTAGTCTCTTTTCTCACAGCAGTATTCCTCTCACTGTATTTGATATATAATGTCCTCTACCACAACAGTAGTTCTGGACACTGTGTCTGAGAGTTAGTCTCTTTTTCCACAGCAGTATTCCTCTCACCGTATTTGATATATAATGTCCTCTACCACAACAGTAGTTCTGGACACTGTGTTTGAGAGTTAGTCTCTTTTCTCAAAGCAGTATTCCTCTCACTCTATTTGATATATAATGTCCTACACCATAACAGTTGTTCTGAATACTGTGTCTGAGAGTTAGCATCTTTCTCACAGCAGTATTCCTCTCACTCTATTTGATATATAATGTCCTCTACCACAACAGTTGTTCTGGACACTGTGTCTGAGAGTTAGTCTCTTTTCTCACAGCAGTATTCCTCTCACTGTATTTGATATATAATGTCCTCTACCACAACAGTAGTTCTGGACACTGTGTTTGAGAGTTAATCTCTTTTCTCAAAGCAATATTCCTATCACTGTATTTGATATATAATGTCTTCTACCACAAAAAAAGCTCTGTACACTGTACCTGGTATTTAGTCTTCCCTACAAGAACAGTGGTTCTGGACAATGTAAGTTGTGGTTAGTGTCTTCTACCACTACAGTAGTTTTCTTCACTGTATCTGATATTTAGTATTATCTTCCACAACAGTATTTCTGTACTCTGTATGTGTTATTTAATCTCCTTTACCTAGAACATTACTTCGGTACACACTTTCTGATATATAGTCTCCTGTACTACAACAGCAGTTCTGTACACGGTACCTGATATTTAGTTTGCCCTACCACAACAGTAGTTCTGGACACTGTGTCTGAGAGTTAGTGTCCTTTCTCTCAGCAGTATTCCTCTCACTGTATTAGATATACAATGTCCTCTACAACAACAGTAGTTCTGGACACTGTGTCTGAGAGTTAGTCTCTTTTCTCACAGCAGTATTCCTCTCACTCCATCTGATATATAATGTCCTCTACCACAACAGTAGTTCTGGACACTGTGTCTGAGAGTTAGTCTCTTTTCTCACAGCAGTATTCCTCTCACTGTATTTGATATATAATGTCCTACACCACAACAGTTGTTCTGGAAACTGTGTCTGAGAGTTAGTCTCTTTTCTCACAGCAGTATTCCTTTCACTCTATTTGATATATAATGTCCTTTACCACAACAGTTGTTCTGGACACTGTGTCTGAGAGTTAGTCTCTTTTCTCACAGCAGTATTCCTCTCATTCTATTTGATATATAATGTCCTACACCAAAACAGTAGTTCTGGACACTGTGTCTGAGAGTTAGTCTCTTTTCTCAAAGCAATATTCCTCTCACTCTATTTGATATATAATGTCCTTTACCACAACAGTTGTTCTGGTCACTGTGTCTGAGAGTTAGTATCTTTTCTCACAGCAGTATTCCTCTCACTGTATTTGATATATAATGTCCTACACCACAACAGTAGTTCTGGACACTGTGTCTGAGAGTTAGTCTCTTTTTCCACAGCAGTATTCCTCTCACCGTATTTGATATATAATGTCCTCTACCACAACAGTAGTTCTGGACACTGTGTTATAGAATTTTTTTTTTCTCACAGCAGTATTCCTCTCACACTTTTTGACATATAATGTCCTCTACCACAACAGTAGTTCTGGACACTGTATCTGAGAGTTAGTATCTTTTCTGACAGCAGCATTCCTCTCACATTATTTGACATATAATGTCCTCTACCACAACAGTAGTTCTGGACACTGTATCTGAGAGTTAGTATCTTTTCCGACAGCAGCATTCCTCTCACTTTATTTGATATATAATGTCCTCTACCACAACAGTAGTTCTGGACACTGTGTCTGAGGGTTAGTCTTTTTTTCTCACAGCAGCATTCCTCTCACTGTATTTGATATATAATGTCCTCTACCACAACAGTAGTTCTGGACACTGTGTTTGAGAGTTAGTCTTTTTTTCTCACAGCAGTATTCCTCTCACTGTATTTGATATATAATGTCCTCTACCACAACAGTAGTTCTGGACACTGTGTCTGAGAGTTAGTATCTTTTCTAACATCAGTATTCCTTTCACTGTATTTGACATATAATGTCCTCTACCACAACAGTAGTTCTGGACACTGTGTCTGAGGGTTAGTTTCTTTTCTCACATCAGTATTCCTCTCACTGTATTTGATATATAATGTCCTCTACCACAACAGTAGTTCTGGACACTGTGTCTGAGAGTTAGTCTCTTTTCTCATATCAGCATTCTTCTCACTGTATTTGATATATAATGTCCTCTACCACAACAGTAGTTCTGGACACTGTGTCTGAGAGTTAGTCTCTTTTCTCACAGCAGTATTCTTCTCACTCTATCTGATATATAATGTCCTCTACCACAACAGTAGTTCTGGACACTGTGTCTGAGAGTTAGTCTCTTTTCTCACAGCAGTATTCCTCTCACTCTATTTGATATATAATGTCCTACACCACAACAGTTGTTCAGGACACTGTGTCTGAGAGTTAGTCTCTTTTCTCACAGAAGTATTCCTCTCACTGTATTTGATATATAATGTCCTTACACCACAACAGTAGTTCTGGACACTGTGTCTGAGAGTTAGTCTCTTTTCTCACAATAGTATTCCTCTCACTCTATTTGATATATAATGTCCTTTACCACAACAGTTGTTCTGGACACTGTGTCTGAGAGTTAGTCTCTTTTCTCACAGCAGTATTCCTCTCACTGTATTTGATATATAATGTCCTACACCACAACAGTTGTTCTGGACACTGTGTCTGAGAGTTAGTATCTTTTCTCACAGCAGTATTCCTCTCACTGTATTTGATATATAATGTCCTACACCACAACAGTTGTTCTGGACACTGTGTCTGAGAGTTAGTATCTTTTCTCACAGCAGTATTCCTCTCACTGTATTTGATATATAATGCCCTACACCACAACAGTAGTTTGGACACTGTTCTGGAGTTACTGTGTCTGAGAGTTAGTCTCTAATTTCTCCACAGCAGTATTCCTCTCATTTTTTTTTCTCACAGCAGTATTTGATATATAATGTCCTCTACCACAACGGTAGTTCTGGACACTGTGTCTACCACAACAGTAGTCCTGGACACTGTATCTGAGAGTTAGTATCTTTTCTCACAGCAGTATTCCTCTCAGCACATTCCTCTCATTTGATATATAATGTCCTCTACCACAACAGTAGTTCTGGACACTGTGTCTGAGAGTTAGTATCTTTTTTCTCACAGCAGCATTCCTCTCACTGTGTTTGACATATAATGTCCTCTACCACAACAGTAGTTCTGGACACTGTATCTGAGAGTTAGTATCTTTTCTGACAGCAGCATTCCTCTCACTGTATTTCATATATAATGTCCTCTACCACAACAGTAGTTCTAAACACTGTGTCTGACAGTTAGTATCTTTTCTAACATCAGTATTCCTTTCACTGTATTTGACATATAATGTCCTCTACTACAACAGTAGTTCTGTACACTGTGTCTGAGGGTTAGTTTCTTTTCTCACAGTAGTATTCCTCTCACTGTATTTCATATATAATGTCCTCTACCACAACAGTAGTTCTGGACACTGTGTCTGAGAGTTAGTCTCTTTTCTCACAGAAGTATTCCTCTCACTGTATTTGATATATAACGTCTTACACCACAACAGTAGTTCTGGACATTGTGTCTGAGAGTTAGTCTCTTTTCTCACAATAGTATTCCTCTCACTCTATTTGATATATAATGTCCTTTACCACAACAGTTGTTCTGGACACTGTGTCTGAGAGTTAGTATCTTTTCTCACAGCAGTATTCCTCTCACTGTATTTGATATATAATGCCTACACCACAACAGTTGTTCTGGACACTGTGTCTGAGAGTTAGTCTCTTTTCTCACAGCAGTATTCCTTTCACTCTATTTGATATATAATGTCCTTTACCACATCAGTTGTTCTGGACACTGCGTCTGAGAGTTAGTCTCTTTTTCCACAGCAGTATTCCTCTCACCGTATTTGATATATAATGTCCTCTACCACAACAGTAGTTCTGGACACTGTGTTATAGAATTTTTTTTTTCTCACAGCAGTAGTCCTCTCACTCTATTTGACATATAATGTCCTCTACCACAACAGTAGTTCTGGACACTGTATCTTAGAGTTAGTATCTTTTCTGACAGCAGCATTCCTCTCACACTATTTGACATATAATGTCCTCTACCACAACAGTAGTTCTGGACACTGTATCTGAGAGTTAGTATCTTTTCTCACAGCAGCATTCCTCTCACTCTATTTGATATATAATGTCCTCTACCACAACAGTAGTTCTGGACACTGTGTCTGAGAGTTAGTCTGTGTTTTTTTCTCACAGCAGCATTCCTCTCACTGTATTTGATATATAATGTCCTCTACCACAACAGTAGTTCTGGACACTGTGTTAGAGAGTTAGTCTTTTTTTCTCACAGCAGTATTCCTCTCACTGTATTTGACATATAATGTCCTCTACCACAACAGTAGTTCTGGACACTGTATCTGAGAGTTAGTCTCTTTTCTCATATCAGCATTCCTCTCACTATATTTGATATATAATATCCTCTACCACAACAGTAGTTCTGGACACTGTGTCTGAGAGTTAGTCTCTTTTCTCACAGCAGTATTCTTCTCACTCTATCTGATATATAATGTCCTCTACCACAACAGTAGTTCTGGACACTGTGTCTGAGAGTTAGTCTCTTTTCTCACAGCAGTATTCCTCTCACTCTATTTGATATATAATGTCCTACACCACAACAGTTGTTCAGGACACTGTGTCTGAGAGTTAGTCTCTTTTCTCACAGAAGTATTCCTCTCACTGTTTTTGATATATAACGTCTTACACCACAACAGTAGTTCTGGACACTGTGTCTGACAGTTAGTCTCTTTTCTCACAATAGTATTCCTCTCTCTCTATTTGATATATAATGTCCTTTACCACAGCAGTTGTTCTGGACACTGTGTCTGAGAGTTAGTATCTTTTCTCACAGCAGTATTCCTCTCACTGTATTTGATATATAATGTCCTACACCACACAGTTGTTCTGGACACTGTGTCTGAGAGTTAGTCTCTTTTCTCACAGCAGTATTCCTCTCACTGTATTTGATATATAATGTCCTCTACCACAACAGTAGTTCTGGACACTGTGTCTGAGAGTTAGTCTCTTTTCTCAAAGCAGTATTCCTCTCACTCTATTTGATATATAATGTCCTCTACCACAACAGTAGTTCTGGACACTGTGTCTGAGAGTTAGTCTCTTTTCTCACAGCAGTATTCCTCTCACTCTATTTGATATATAATGTCCTACACCAGAACAGTAGTTCTGGACACTGTGTCTGCGAGTTAGTCTCTTTTCTCACAGTAGTATTCCTCTCACTCTATTTGATATATAATGTTCTTTACCACAACAGTTGTTCTGGACACTGTGTCTGAGAGTTAGTATCTTTTCTCACAGCAGTATTCCTCTCACTGTATTTGATATATAATGTCCTCTACCACAACAGTAGTTCTGGACACTGTATCTGAGAGTTAGTATCTTTTCTCACAGCAGTATTCCTCTCACTGTATTTGATATATAATGTCCTCTACCACAACAGTAGTTCTGGACACTGTATCTGAGAGTTAGTATCTTTTCTCACAGCAGTATTCCTCTCACTGTATTTGATATATAATGTCCTTTACCACAACAGTTGTTCTGGACACTGTGTCTGAGAGTTAGTATCTTTTCTCAAAGCATTATTCCTCTCACTCTATTTGATATATAATGTCCTCTACCAAAACAGTAGTTCTGGACACTGTGTCTGAGAGTTAGTCTCTTTTCTCACAGCAGTATTCCTCTCACTCTATTTGATATATAATGTCCTCTTACACAACAGTAGTTCTGGACACTGTGTCTGAGAGTTAGTGTCTTTTCCCACAGCAGTATTCCTCTCACTGTATTTGATATATAATGTCCTCTACCACAACAGTAGTTCTGGACACTGTATCTGAGAGTTAGTATCTTTTCTCACAGCAGTATTCCTCTCACTGTATTTGATATATAATGTTCTTTACCACAACAGTTGTTCTGGACACTGTGTCTGAGAGTTAGTCTTTTTTCTCACAGCAGTATTCCTCTCCCTCTATTTGATATATAATGTCCTACACCATAACAGTTGTTCTGGACACTGTGTCTGAGATTTAGCATCTTTCTCACAGCAGTATTCCTCTCACTCTATTTGATATATAATGTCCTCTACCACAACAGTTGTTCTGGACACTGTGTCTGAGAGTTAGTATCTTTTCTCACAGCAGTATTCCTCTCACTGTATTTGATATATAATGTCCTCTGCCACAACAGTTGTTCTGGACACTGTGTCTGAGAGTTATTCTCTTTTCTCACAGCAGTATTCCTCTTACTCTATTTGATATATAATGTCCTCTACCACAACAGTTGTTCTGGACACTGTGTCTGAGAGTTAGTCTCTTTTCTCACAGCAGTATTCCTCTCACTGTATTTGATATATAATGTCCTCTACCACAACAGTAGTTCTGGACACTGTGTCTGAGAGTTAGTCTCTTTTATCAAAGCAATATTCCTATCACTGTATTTGATATATAATGTCCTCTACCACAAAAGTAGCTCTGTACACTGTACCTGGTATTTAGTCTTCCCTACCAGAACAGTGGTTCTGGACACTGTAAGTTGTGGTTAGTGTCTTCTACCACTACAGTAGTTTTCTTCACTCTATCTGATATTTAGTATTATCTTCCACAACAGTATTTCTGTACTCTGTATGTGTTATTTAATCTCCTTTACCTAGAACAGTACTTCGGTACACACTTTCTGATATATAGTCTCCTGTACTACAACAGCAGTTCTGTACACTGTACCTGATATTTAGTTTCCCCTACCACAACAGTAGTTCTGTACACTGTGTCTGAGAGTTAGTGTATTTTCTCTCAGCAGTATTCCTCTCACTGTATTAGATATACAATGTCCTCTGCAACAACAGTAGTTCTGGACACTGTGTCTGAGAGTTAGTCTCTTTTCTTACAGCAGTATTTTTCTCACTGTATTTAATATATAATGTCTTCTACCACAACAGTAGTTCTGGACACTGTGTCTGAGAGTTAGTCTCTGTTCTCATATCAGCATTCCTCTCACTATATTTGATATATAATGCCCTCTACCACAACAGTAGTTCTGGACACTGTGTCTGAGAGTTAGTCTCTTTTCTCACAGCAGTATTCCTCTCACTCTATCTGATATATAATGTCCTCTACCACAACAGTAGTTCTGGACACTGTGTCTTAGAGTTAGTCTCTTTTCTCACAGCAGTATTCCTCTCACTGTATTTGATATATAATGTCCTACACCACAACAGTTGTTCTGGACACTGTGTCTGAGAGTTAGTCTCTTTTCTCACAGAAGTATTCCTCTCACTGTATTTGATATATAATGTCTTACACCATAACAGTAGTTCCGGACACTGTGTCTGAGAGTCAGTCTCTTTTCTCACAGTAGTATTCCTCTCACTCTATTTGATATATAATGTCCTTTACCACAACAGTTGTTCTGGACACTGTGCCTGAGAGTTAGTATCTTTTCTCACAGCAGTATTCCTCTCACTGTATTTGATATGTAATGTCCTACATCACAACAGTAGTTCTGGACACTGTGTCTGAGAGTTTGTCTCTTTTTCCACAGCAGTATTCCACTCACACTATTTGACATATAATGTCCTCTACCACAACAGTAGTTCTGGACACTGTATCTGAAAGTTAGTATCTTTTCTGACAACAGCATTCCTCTCACACTATTTGACATATAATGTCCTCTACCACAACAGTAGTTCTGGACACTGTATCTGAGAGTTAGTATCTTTTCTGACAGCAGCATTCTTCTCACATTATTTGATATATAATGTCCTCTACCACAACAGTAGTTCTGGACACTGTATCTGAGAGTTAGTATCTTTTCTGACAGCAGCATTCCTCTCACTCTATTTGATATATAATGTCCTCTACCACAACAGTAGTTCTGGACACTGTGTCTGAGGGTTAGTCTTTTTTTCTCACAGCAGCATTCCTCTCACTGTATTTGATATATAATGTCCTCTACCACAACAGTAGTTCTGGACACTGTGTTTGAGAGTTAGTATCTTTTCTGACAGCAGCATTCCTCTCACTGTATTTCATATATAATGTCCTCTACCACAACAGTGATGCTGGACACTTATGTTATATTTTGTTTCCTCTAGGACAACAGTAGTTCTTTGCACTGTATCTGCTCTTTAGTCTCCTCTACCTGAAGAATAGTGCTGGACACTGTATGTGGTATTTAATCTCTTCTACCACAACAGTATTTCTCTACCCTGTATTTGGTATAGAGTGTCTTCTACCACAACAGTATTTCTGCGCTCTGTTTCTGATTTTTATTCAAATCCACCTAAAGGATTAATTCTGTATATTATTTCTGTTATTTAGTCTCCTATACTAGAACAGTAGTTCTGTACACTGTATCTGGTATTAATTTCCTTTACTTCCATACGTGTATATGTAGTTAGTCTCCTATATTAGAATAGTAGTTCTGTACACTGTATCTGGTATTTAGTTTCTTCTACTTCCATAGGTGTATATGTAGTTATTCTCCTATACTACAACAGTAGTTATGTTCACTGTATGTGTTATTTAGTCTTCTCTATCAGAACAGTAGTTATGTTCACTGTATGTGTTATTTAGTCTCCTCTATCAGAACAGTAGTTATGTTCACTCTGTGTGTTATTTAGTCTTCTCTATCAGAACAGTAGTTATGTTCACTGTATGTGTTATTTAGTCTTCTCTATCACAACAGTAGTTATGCTCACTGTATGTGTTACTTAGTCTTCTCTATCAGAACAGTAGTTATGTTCACTGTATGTGTTATTTAGTCTTCTCTATCACAACAGTAGTTATGTTCACTGTATGTGTTATTTAGTCTTCTCTATGACAACAGTAGTTATGTGCACTGTATGTGTTATTTAGTCTTCTCTACCACAACAGTATTTATGTTCACTGTATGTGTTATTTAGTCGTCTTTATCAGAACAGTAGTTATGTTCACTCTATGTGTTATTTAGTCTTCTCTATCACAACAGAAGTTATGCTTACTGTATGTGTTATTTTGTCTTCTCTACCACAACAGTAGTTATGTTCACTGTATGTGTTATTTAGTCTTCTCTACAACAACAGTAGTTAGGTTCACTGTATGTGTTATTTATTCTCCTCTACCACAACAGTAGTTATGTTCACTGTATGTGTTATTTAGTCTTCTCTACCACAACAGTAGTTATGTTCACTGTATGTGTTATTTAGTCTTCTCTATCACAACAGTAGTTATGTTCACTGTATGTGTTATTTAGTCTTCTTTATCAGAACAGTAGTTATGTTCACTGTATGTGTTATTTAGTCTTCTTTATCACAACAGTTGTTATGTTCACTGTATGTGTTATTTAGTCTTCTCTATCAGAACAGTAGTTATGTTCACTGTATGTGTTATTTAGTCTTCTCTAACACAACAGTAGTTATGTTCACTGTTTGTGTTATTTAGTCTTCTCTATCAGAATAGTAGTTATGTTCACTGTATGTGTTATTTAGTCTTCTCTATCACAACAGTAGTTATGTTCACTGGATGTGTTATTTCGTCTTTTTTACCACTACAGTAGTTCTGTATACTCTATCTGGTCCTTTAGTATAACACTGTGTTTGTACACTGTACCTCTGGTATTGGCACAATTAATTTTTGCCACTCTGACATTAATCACAGAAATACCTTATTTAAATTTACCATGTAACAAGTATGGGCATGCGCACTTTGATCACCTTCTGTGTTAAAAGATTCCTTTCGTCATTTGAATTTCCAGAATTTTTTCCAAGTGCACGAGGCGGTGTGTATATGTCAGTCTAGTTTTTCTTGAGTGAGTTTTGATGGTATGAAACGACGGAGGTCCCTGGATTTCATCAGTTTTCTACTGATTTCTGTTTCTCCGTTATTTGTTTCTTTAAGTAGCATGGTATTTCACAAGTGATAGATTGTTGTGAGCTGTTCGTTTGAAAAAGATGTGTCCGCGGTTTCTGTATGACGTCAACAACTTTGAGCCTTCCGGTTACTGGTGTCTTGTTAATACTTTGCATCAGTTCATGTTCTGTTGTTTTTTTTCTAGCGACTGCTTATGAAACTAGAAGAATCTTCATTATGTTTAGAGTTTTGTGTGGTGTTTTTATTTCGTCTGTTTCCTCCTATGTTTGATGTACTGTTACTTCATGTAAAATCGATGGTGTTGTCTTTATACGTTTGGTGTTATAAGAATTGAAGCAAGTTTAGCTACTTCCCCCGTGGGGTAGGTTAGTAATTTGTCGTGAATGTGGCATTTGTATGAACAGATTTACCTATAAGAAAATAGAAGAACATCGTTATTATAATAAAACCAAACAATGACTTTATTACAACAATGTGAAGATATTATGTACTATGACAAAATACATGTTTATTGTAGTAAAACGAATGACTTCATTAGAACAACGGAAAGATATTATTTAATGTAACAAAATATAACAATAAGTTTAATAAAACAAAGCAATTACTTTATTACACAAAAGTAAATATATTCTTTACTATAACGAAATATAATTAATTTCATAAAAACAGAGACGTTGTTCACTCCTACGACTTGTTTCATGTCTTTTCTTGGATAGTCCTCAATCCCGGAGTGACCCATAAAATACAAGTACGAATCTTTGGTGTATGATGGTGTGTTGGAATGGGTTGTTACCCACACTTTACAAAAGCGATGAATTTTTCATGACTTCATAGTAGTTGTTCCAAATACGAACACCAAACAATGTTGAAATGTAGTTCTGATTCATTCCGTTCCACCACTACTTTACTCCTTGTCAACGTATTCCAAACATTCTGCGCATTTAAGGGTTACTTTAGATAAATTTGCTTTGTTTTATTTGGATACGTAAAATGTTCTTTTTGTGGTTATGTTTGAAGTTCTCACAACGTTGTCTTAGTTGTTGTTGTTTGGTTTTGTACAACGTTCTTTTAGGTGTTGTAGTTTGGGTTCATACAACGTTGTTTCAGTTGTTGTGGCTTGGTTTTGTACAACGTTGTTTTAGTTGTTGCATTTTGTGTTTGTACAACGTTGGTTTAGTTGTTGTGTTTCGCTAAAATACCCAGCATGGCCAGGTGAGCAGGGCGTTAAACTCGTAATCTGATGGATCGAGATTTATAATCCCTGTCTTACCAAGCATGCTCGCCTCGCCCATCCAGTTGTGGGGCGTTATTATATGACGGTCAACCATACTGTTCGTTGGTAAAAGAATAGCCCTAGAGTTATCAGTGGGTGGTGATAACTAGCTGCCTTCCCTCTGGTCTTACACTGCTAAATTATGGACGTCTAGCACAGATAGCCCTCGTGTAGATTTGCGCGAAATTAGAAAACAAACAAATACCCTAAAAATGGACATTCCCAGTTGACCCTTGGCTAAAAAAAATGGAAAATAAATACATTTGTTTCTAGTTAAACAAATGGTTACGTAATGGATTATCTGCAGCCCGATACATTACCATTAGACTATGTATAGCGTGTTACACAGTGAACTATGTATAGCGTGTTACACAGTGAACTATGTATAGCGTGTTACAGAGTGGATTATTTATACGATGTTAGCCACAAATATTAAATCCTAATATTTATCGTTACCAACCCAAGGGGTCGAATACACGAAAGAATTAGAGCTATGAAATTTTCATTGTTCAAATATAATAAATAAGAAATAAGAAAAACAGATGGCGCTACATACTTAAGGTGAAGCAAGTGATAAGTTGCATATTTTTACAAGCTCGACTGG
The DNA here is from genome assembly GCF_004210375.1 of Tachypleus tridentatus. Classification (NCBI taxonomy): domain Eukaryota; kingdom Metazoa; phylum Arthropoda; class Merostomata; order Xiphosura; family Limulidae; genus Tachypleus; species Tachypleus tridentatus. The sequence goes on from NC_134833.1 coordinate 9,332,539, forward strand.
TCGTGGCCGATGATACAAAGTTTATTGTAATTATTATTATTATTTAAATATTAATTTATAATAAAATTATATAAAGCAATGTTTTAAATTTTAAATGGGAGCAAAACACTTACTTAGGTCAATAATAAAACTTAACCTGCTAAGGTGTATAATTAATTAAATAAACTTTTGTCACGTTTCTAACTGTAAATATTATAAATCATTGTTTGGTCAGTGCGATCTCTCAACGTCAACGACATTTTCGGCTATAAACCCAATAATATTTCGTTACGTTCGGTCAGCTTATGAGTTTTGGGTTATTCCTAAATCAATACGGTAAGCTGACAATGCAAACATATTTTTATGACAAAATTATAGTAATAAAATATATATGTAAAATGGTTCGTTTGAGTTGAGAAAATATTTTACGTAGAGGAGCGAACAACGTTTCGACCTTCTTCGGTCATCGTCAGGTTCACAAAGAAAGAAAGAGGTAACTGACCGGAAGTTGACCACATGTTTGAAAGGGGTTGTGTAACTGAGTGATGGAATGTAGAGGGCGTGCTTAGATGTTTGAATATATTATTTTATATTATTTATTTTATTATTATTATTTATTATATTATTTTTAATATAGATATAAATGTGTTCCTTTGTATTGGTTTATTTTGGGCTTAAGTTGTTGTATAAGTAAGGCTTCTTTAATTTTTCGTTTGTTTATGTTTGTTTCTTTATTCAGTATTTGAGTGTTTTCTACGATCATGCTGTGTTTATTTGATTTGCAGTGTTCAAAAACGTTTCTTTGAATCTGGTTTCCATTTTTCTACTTGTTTCTCCAATATAGAAGTTGTGGCAGTTATCACATTGTATTTTATAAACAATGTTGGTGTGGTGTTTGTCAGTGTAGTTTTTACATAGTATAGACTTCAGTTTTGTGCCTGGTTTTTGAATAAATTTGATATTAACTGGAATGTCATATTTTGTTACTAGTTTTTGCCAAATGTTGGTTATTTGTTTGCTGATGTCAGAAATATATGGTATACAGCAATATATAGTTTCGTGATTTTTTGATTCGTGAGATATATTTACTTTTGTTGGTTGATTTTGCTTTCTGTCTAGGTGTGTGCGTATAATGTTTTCTACGGTTTGTGGAGGAAACTTATTGATGTTGATGAAGTATTGTTTTATTTTGTCTAATTCATCGTTAATTTTATCTGGTGAGCATAGTTTTATGGCTGTGTTTATTTGGTTTCTTAGTATGTTGAGTTTTTGTTTTGTTTCATGTGCTGAGTCCCAAGGAATGTATAGTCCAGTGTGGGTTATTTTTCGGTGGATTTCTGTTTTAAATTGTGTGTCTGTTCTTGTAATTTTGAGGTTAAGAAATGATATTTGATTGCTTCCTTCTTGTTCACATGTGAAGTTAATGTTGGGATGTATAGAGTTAATGTGATTGAAAAAATTAAGTATGTGTTCTGTAGATGTGAATCCCACAACCGTGTCATCTATATATCTGTACCAGTATAGTGGTGGATGTAATTATAGTAATAAAAGAATAAAAAATAACAAAATTTGATATATTAAGTATTCTAACTGACGCACGTAACGAAAGCAACAATATATGAAGAATAGAGAATACAAAACACACAAACAATACTATTGTCGTTGATCTAATATCATAATATTGTTTATTTATGAACCTCAGTATTATTAATGAACGGTTTAATGTAAAGACGGATTTACATTAAATCCGTTTGGATTTGAATCAGCGAAATTTTCTGAAGGTTTTTCAGTTACCTTTTATAACAGTATCTTGGGTAAGTAAACTGTAATCTGGTTTTAAAATATTGAATATAAACTATTAACCTGTTTGACGGTAACTCGTGTAAGTAAACTGTAATCTGGTTTTAAAATATTGAATATAAACTATTAACATGTTTGACGGTAACTCGTGTAAGTAAACTGTAATCTGGTTTTAAAATATTGAATATAAACTATTAACCTATTTGACGGTAACTCGTGTAAGTAAACTGTAATCTGGTTTTAAAATATTGAATATAAACTATTAACATGTTTGACGGTAACTCGTGTAAGTAAACTGTAATCTGATTTCAAAGTATTGTATGAAAACTATTAACCTGTCTGATGGTAACTCGTTTAAGTAAATTGTAATCTACATTCAAAGTATTTTTTGTAAATTACTACATTATCTAATGGTAACTGCTGTAAGTAAACCGTAATCTAGTACGAAATATTGATTGTAAACTTTTACGTTATCTAAGAGTAACTCGTGTAAGTAAACTGTAATCTAGTCTTAAATAATTCTATGTAGTCTATTACCGTACCTAACTGTAACTCACTCCTGTACGTAAACAGTAATCTAGTTTTAAATTATTGTTTGTAAATTATTACCTTATCCAAGGTAAGTCCTGTAAATAAACTGTAATCTAGTTTTAAAGTATTGTTTGTAAACTATTATTCTGTTTAACGATAAGTCCTGTTAAGTAAACTTTAACAAGATTGTTAACATGTTATGTTCCTGAAGATTAGATAAACACTGTAGGTTTACAAACAAAGCTGATTTCAAACAAGAAGAACCACAAGTTTAGTTGCAACATCTCTTATCTCTTTCGAACAACGTGCTTTTTATAATTGTTTTTTAAAAGGCTCATCTTATCGATTAATCTATTTTCAATTTATTCTAAAGCTTAATTCACGATACGTAAGCCTTATTTGTTCTTTTTAATGCAACCTAATGTGTTCTCTGCCTCAAAGGAAACTGCTATTTTGGAAATCATTACTTAGCTTTGATCTGGTTCGTTCTTCGAGTTAGGAGATGTTGGTGGAGGTACACATGACTAACTTAAGTAATGGGTGTTTATAAAACGGGTCCATGTTATCCTAGTGTTGTCTGGCATAACGGGTTAAATAAATCATATAGGACTCACGTGTCATCTCCTGCTTTCTGTCGTATACTCTGGTTCGATGATATACGCAATGGGTGCTCTGTTTTACACTCTCAGTTGTACTCATGGTTGTTTTGTTTAACTAGCCTGGCAGATTGTAACAAAATATGTTAACGATTTTGAAATTAAACATGTTACATGTGAAATGTACTGATACCTTAAACATGTTACATTTAAAATGTAGTGATACCTTAAACATGTTACATTTAAAATGTAGTGATACCTTAAACATGTTACATTTGAAATGTAGTGATACCTTAAACATGTTACATGTAAAATGTACTAATGCCTTAAACATGTTACATTTAAAATGTAGTGATACCTTAAACATGTTACATTTGAAATGTAGTGATACCTTAAACATGTTACATGTAAAATGCACTGATACCTTAAACATGTTACATTTGAAATGTAGTGATACCTTAAACATGTTACATTTGAAATGTAGTGATACCTTAAATATGTTACATTTGAAATGTAGTGATACCTTAAACATGTTACATTTGAAATATACTGATACCTTAAACGTGTTAAATTTGAAATGTAGTGATACCTTAAGCATGTTACATTTGAAATGTACTGATACCTTAAACATGTTACATTTGAAATATACTGATACCTTAAACATGTTACATTTGAAATGTACTGATACCTTAAATATGTTACATTTGAAATGTACTGATACCTTAAACATGTTACATTTGAAATGTACTGATACCTTAAACATGTTACATTTGAAATGTAGTGATACCTTAAACATGTTACATTTGAAATATACTGATACCACAGTTCACAATATATTTGATATCAGAAATATATTTGCGACTTTAAGGTGCTCTAAGCAGCTCAGCGGTAAGTCTTAAGATTTATAGCACACTTTACGGTGCTCTAAGTAGCTCAGCGGTAAGTCTTAAAGTTTATAGCACACTTTAAGGTGCTCTAAGTAACTCAGCGGTAAGTCTTAAGGTTTATAGCACACTTTAAAGTGCACTAAGTAACTCAGCGGTAAGTCTTAAGGTTTATAGCACACTTTAAGGTGCTCTAAGTAGCTCAGCGGTAAGTCTTAAGGCTTATAGCACACTTTAAGGTGCTCTAAGTAGCTCAGCGGTAAGTCTTAAGGTTTATAGCACACTTTAAGGTGCTCTAAGTAACTCAGCGGTAAGTCTTGAGGCTTATAGCACACTTTAAGGTGCTCTAAGTAGCTCAGCGGTAAGTCTTAAGGTTTATAGCACACTTTAAGGTGCTCTAAGTAGCTCAGCGGTAAGTCTTAAGGTTTATAGCACTAAAAATTTGGCTTTGATATTTGTGGTGGGCACAGTACAAATTGCCCATGGTACTTGAAAACAACTGAACATTTACGGTGTAGATTAGAGAAAAGCAAACTGTGATAAAACTCTAGGTCTACACAATGGGCTTTCTGTGTTCTGCTCACCATGTGTATCGAAACCTGGTTTCTATCGTTGTAAGTCCGCAGTAAGACTGCTGTGCTACTGTGGGACAAAGCTGTTTGTGTGCAGTATGAGTAGTGTCTAATATCACACCCAGAGAACCAAAACACAAGAAATTAACACGTGGGACAAAGCTGTTTGTGTGCAGTGTGAGTAGTGTGTAATATCACACCCAGAGAACCAATCAAACACAAGAAATTAACACGTGGGACAAAGCTGTTTGTGTGCAGTGTGAGTAGTGTGTAATATCACACCCAGAGAACCAAAACACAAGAAATTAACACGTGGGACAAAGCTGTTTGTGTGCAGTGTGAGTAGTGTGTAATATCACACCCAGAGAACCAATCAAACACAAGAAATTAACACGTGGGACAAAGCTGTTTGTGTGCAGTGTGAGTAGTGTGTGATATCACACCCAGAGAACCAAAACACAAGAAATTAATACGTGGGACAAAGCTGTTTGTGTGCAGTGTGAGTAGTGTGTAATATCACACCCAGAAAACCAAAACACAAGAAATTAAGACGTGGGACAAAGCTGTTTGTGTGCAGTATGAGTAGTGTCTAATATCACACCCAGAGAACCAATCAAACACAAGAAATTAACACGTGGGACAAAGCTGTTTGTGTGCAGTATTAGTAGTGTCTAATATCACACCCAGAGAACCAATCAAACACAAGAAATTAACACGTGGGACAAAGCTGTTTGTGTGCAATACGAGTAGTGTCTAATATCACACCCAGAGAACCAAAACACAAGAAATTAACACGTAAATATTTCTATGAGGTAGAGACGGGCGTTGCCTAGTGATTAGCGTGCCCAGACTGTGAGTCAGAGTATTTATTATTAACTTCCTGTTGCCATAAAATGTGTTCCCCACTTCGTTTGGTTTGGTGAGCTATAACAACGAACAGTGAAACTATAGTCAATCAAGAGCTGTCCAAGAATTGGTGGTGGATGCGTTGACCGGTTGTTTCTTCTTTAGTCTACTGGTTCACAATCATGAACGTTTATATGCGCATGTAGATAGGAACAAATGTTTTGAAACAGATGAAGTTTTGAAGTCCTGCGAGCTTTTATAAAATCAAATGATCACGTTTCTTAAGACATACTTGTGCGGGTTTTCATCATTTTTTGAGTTCTAGTACATAGCCTAATCTTCACTCCCTCTAAATGAAGTCTCGTAAGCACGATGCATACGCCACGTATGGGATCTCGTTTTTAAAACAACCAATAAAAGACTTCCCAGTTTTATAAGAACGTAATGCCATTTATTTTAGCTCCAGGAGTCTATTTAATAGATTGACTTTTTAGTTGAGTCAAGAAAGAACTGGTTTTTTGCTAGTGATTAAGTGATGAAGTAATTGATTTTATTTTAATTTTTAATTGCTTTATCTGTACAAGGTATCTCTTTTTACCATTCGATATTTTCTATAGTACTAAACTTATTCCATAGATGGCAGGACAATAAAGGTAAGATGATATCTTTTAAATGGCTCCATGATTTTAGCAGAAGTCTAGCGTTAATTTAAAAAAACACGAACAAACAAAAACAACTCATTGTTAATGATGTTTTAAACGTGTTTAATCTGAACTTAATATAACGAGTGGAAAACATCTAATTTCAATCTGAAGGTTACATGTTTTTTGCCATGAATTTTAAAAGTTCAAAACAATTGCGAAGATTTCGATTGTTTATTTGACGACTTTCAGGAGCTCAGCGGTTTAGCTAATCCTGGTGGGCATAGCTCAGATAGCCCATCGCATGGTTGCTAATCCTGGTGGGCATAGCTCAGATAGCCCATCGCATGGTTGATAATCCAGGTGGGCATAGCTCAGATAGCCTATCGCATAGCTTTGTGCTTAACAGTAAATAAATTATTCATTTCAGAATTTTTGCGGGAATGCTAAGGATTGGTTTGTTCTTTTTTTTTAATTTCACGCAAAGCTACACGAGGGCGACCTCTGCTAGTCGTCCCTAATTTATCAGTGTAAAACTAGAGTGAAGGTAACTAGTCATTTCCACCCATCCCCAACGCTTGGGCTACTCTTTTATCAACGAATAGTGGGATTGACTCCACATTATAACGCTCCCACGGCTGAAAGGGCGAGCATGTTTGGTGTAACGGAGATTAAAACCAGCGACGTTCAGAGTACAGTCAAGCACCATAACAACTTGAAGGAATAACGTTTAGTCAACAAGATCTATAGGAAAACAACTGAGTAGTGGGATCTGACTGTCACTCTTATAACTTATCCACAACCCCATAATGATTTCTTCCCCACAGTTTAGCAGTAAGGAATACTATATCTTCAAGTTAACGTCAACACCAAAAAAGTGCGAGGAAGAATAAAACGTAATTCAATGGAAATGTTTAGAGTCATAGATGTTAGGTCCTTGTTTTGTTCATACTAACTATTTATCAGAGATGTTAGGTCCTTGTTGTGTTCATACTAACTATTTATCAGAGATGTTAAGTCCTTGTTTTGTTCATACTGACTATTTATCAGAGATGTTAGGTCCTTGTTTTGTTCATACTAACTATTTATCAGAGATGTTAGGTCCTTGTTTTGTTCATACTAACTATTTATCAGAGATGTTAGGTCCTTGTTTTGTTCATACTGACTATTTATCAGAGATGTTAGGTTCTTGTTTTGTTCATACTAACTATTTATCAGAGATGTTAGGTCCTTGTTTTGTTCATACTGACTATTTATCAGAGATGTTAGGTCCTTGTTTTGTTCATACTAACTATTTATCAGAGATGTTAGGTCCTTGTTTTGTTCATACTAACTATTTATCAGAGATGTTAGGTCCTTGTTTTGTTCATACTGACTATTTATCAGAGATCTTAGGTCCTTGTTTTGTTCATACTAACTATTTATCAGAGATGTTAGGTCCTTGTTTTGTTCATACTATTTATCAGAGATGTTAGGACCTTGTTTTGTTCATACTAACTATTTATCAGAGATCTTAGGTCCTTGTTTTGGTCATACTAACTATTTATCAGAGATCTTAGGTCCTTGTTTTGTTCATACTAACTATTTATCAGAAATGTTAGGTCCTTGTTTTGTACATACTATTTATCAGAGATGTTAGGCCCTTGTTTTGTTCATATGAACTATTTATCGGAGATGTTAGGTCCTTGTTTTGTTCATACTATTTATCAGAGATCTTAGGTCCTTGTTTTGTTCATACTAACTATTTATCAGAGATGTTAGGTCCTTGTTTTGTTCATACTAACTATTTATCAGAGATGTTAGGTCTTTGTTTTGTTCATACTATTTATCAGAGATGTTAGTTCCTTGTTTTGTTCAAGAAAGAGAACAAACACGATTAGACTAAGACACGGCCCGGCATGACCAGGTTGTTAAGGCACAGCCCGGCATGACCAGGTAGTTAAGGCATTCGACTCATAATTCACAAGTTGGAATCTCCGTCACACCAAACATGATCACCCTTTCAGTCGTGGAAGCGTTATAACGTGACTGTGAATCCAACCATTCGTTGGTAAAAGAGTAGCCTAAGAGTTGGCGGTGGGTAGTAATGACTACCTGCCTTCTCTTTAGTCTTACGCTGCTAAATTAAGGAAAGCATGCTCAGACAGCCCTCGTGTAGCTTTGCGCGAAATTCAACACAAACAAACAAAAAGACTGTCATACATGTTCTGTGGGTATCAGAACACATGAACATAAAAGTGCGTGTGTGTGTTTTGTTATAGCAAAGCCACATCGGGGTATCCGTTGTATGCATCGAGGGGAATCGAGCCCCTGATTTTAGTGATGTAAATTCTCAAACTCTCCCTTGTAGAAGAAAATAGTTCAACACACTCGATAATTTTAGATATTTATTGATGGTTGTATGTGTGTTTTTATAGGAAAACCACATCGAGCTATCTGGTATGTCCGCCGAAAGGAATCGAACTGATGGTTGTGAGACAACGAACATTCTTCTGACAACGTAACGGATGATATCGAACAGGAAACTATTTAACAAAGTGTATCGAAACTCGATTGTGAGATAGCTTGTCTTATACATGATTGTGAGAGATTTTGTAAACGTAATACGGAGTTAATTGTGAGAGATTTTGTATTTACAAATATTTTATTTGTAATTAAAGATGACGTTTCAATCTAGTTTTCAGATAATCAGTTCGAAACGTTGTCTTCTTTAAACAATAATATAATAAATTTGGCGACTGTTTAGTGTATTCTTTAATTTGTGAGGTATTGTATGTTGAATGTGACTGAGAAATATCTTGCCTCAAACGTGACTGTGAGATGTTAAACATGACAAGCAGTTACGGTAAAGAGAACGTCTCACCGGATTTGCATTCCGGTGGAAGTGCAGTAAGTCTGTATACTTACAACGCTAAGACAAGGGGCTCGATTCCCTGCAGTGGACACAGCAGCTAGACTGTTGGTTTATGCCTTGAATGAAATTTTGTAAAGGTTCCAGCTGTCGAAATTGTATAATAATGTTTCAAATTTTATACTGAAATGTGGTGAACGTTTGGTGTGTTTTATTGACATGTGGAGAAAGTTTTATATTTTATACTGTAATGTGGTGAACGTTTGATGTGTTTTATTGACATGTGGATAAAGTTTTATATTTTATACTGTAATGTGGTAAAATAGATACAAGAAGTATCCGAAACAACAAGTTTGTTAAGCCTATTTCTATATAAATCAAGTCACAGTGAGTTAACGGGTGACATTACAAAACTTTGCTGGCTTTATTTTACGGTAACCTTTTTTATATCGAATACGATTTTTGTAAATAAGTTTCGTTAATAATCAGCTACGGTAAACATTTGAAACGAAAACTTTCTAAACTAAAACTTACCGGGAACTTCCAGATTCTAGGTAATTAAAGAGAAAAACAATTCTATCAAAATAAAACAGAAGTATCGAAAGTAAGCTACACACATAAACCAGCCAGTTCTAACAGTTTTACCGTAAACATTAGTGTCATGGTCTGAAGTCAGTACAAATACATATTAAGTTAAAGATGTTCGTCATTACAATCATATATTACATTGAAACAGACTTTCTCAATATAGAGTTTACCATCTAAGTCAGAAACTAGTTTAAATAATGACTCAAACAACTGGGACATAATGTAAAATAATATACATGTAAAGAACAGATACGGTTCGTATGGAAATCTCAAAATTACTGAAGCTTTATGTTTTGTAAAATATTATAAAAGTTGAATTTTACTACAGAACATGAAGTGGGGGATAATGTTAGATGTTACTAAAGTTTAATTTTACTACAGAACATGAAGTGGGGGATAATGTTAGATGTTATTAAAGTTTAATTTTACTACAGAACATGAAGTGAGGGATAATGTTGGATGTTATTAAAGTTTAATTTTACTACAGAACATGAAGTGAGGGATAATGTTAGATGTTAATAAAGCTTAATTTTACTACAGAACATGAAGTGAAGGATAATGGTAGATGTTATTAAAGTTTAATTTTACTACCAAACATGAAGTGAGGGATAATGTTGGATGTTATAAAAGTTTAATTTTACTACAGAACATGAAGTGGGGGATAATGTTAGATGTTATTAAAGTTTAATTTTACTACAGAACAATATGTGGGGATAATGTTGGATGTTATTAAAGTTTAATTTTACTACAGAACATGAAGTGGGGGATAATGTTAGATGTTATTAAAGTTTAATTTTACTACAGAACATGAAGTGGGGGATAATGTTGGATGTTATTAAAGTTTAATTTTACTACAGAACATGAAGTGAGGGATAATGTTGGATGTTATTAAAGTTTAATTTTACTACAGAACATGAAGTGGAGGATAATGGTAGATGTTATTAAAGTTTAATTTTACTACAGAACATGAAGTGGGGGATAATGTTGGATGTTATTAAAGTTTAATTTTACTACAGAACATGAAGTGAGGGATAATGTTGGATGTTATTAAAGTTTAATTTCACTACAGAACAATATGTGGGGATAATGTTGGATGTTATTAAAGTTTAATTTTACTACAGAACATGAAGTGGGGGATAATGTTGGATGTTATTAAAGTTTAATTTTACTACCGAACATGAAGTGAGGGATAATGTTGGATGTTATTAAAGTTTAATTTTACTACAGAACATGAAGTGGGGGATAATGTTAGATGTTATTAAAGTTTAATTTTACTACAGAACATGAAGTGGAGGATAATGTTGGATGTTATAAAAGTTTTATCTCTCTATAGAACACTGATATAGAGGATAAGGTGTGGCGTTATTAAGGTTTAATTCTACTCAAGAACTTCATTATTGAGGATGATGTTGGAGATTATAAAAGTTTAATTTTTCCACAGAACTTGAATTGGAATGTAATATTCGATGTTATTAAATTTTATTATAGTAAAGAACATCAGTCTTGAATATAATGTTGGATGCTATTAAAGTTTAATTTTACTACAGATCTTGAATATTCAGGATATTGATGGACGTTATTAAAGTTTAATTTTACTAAAGTACTTCAATATTGAGTGCAATGTTGGATGCTATTTAATTTTAATTTTACTAAATATTTTTCATACTGAGGATAACGTTGGATGTTTTTAAAGTTTAATTTTATTACAGGACATTAATATAATATAAGTATATTTGTTTTTTGGAATATTAATATGAAAGAGAATGACATGGCTAGAAGATATTCGTTTTTGTTTGTGTTGTTTATAATAATTCCTGTAACAAGAGATTAATAGTTCTCTCCTTCTTTATGGGTATGTTGAACATTTTATACCCAGGAGGGTCAGGTGCAAAAATACCTCTTCCTTCATCCCTAACTTCATTTCTCAGCTACTACTATGTTAAAGTTGTAGTGCTTGATTGCCACACTAACCCACACGTACTCTGGCCCTTTTCAGGGCAATGTCAATATAGTGTCTACAATCATTTTCAGGGCAATGTCAATACAGTGTATACAATCAATTTTTTTACCTATTTATATAAAGCTAATTGTAAACTATTTATATAATACTGAACCTAAACGTGTAGTGTTTGGTGGCCTGTTGGATTTCTATTTCTTGAATATATATCCACAGGAGAGAGATATTTAGAACTATGTTCACCATGTACGTGTTATCTGTTAATGTCACAAATCCTTTTCATCCCAGTTTTTAGAACAATAATTTAGTGCATTATGCAAGAGTCTACCTGATACTGTTTCTAAGTTTGCATACTTGTGTATGAATGTTGATAAAGTACTGTTGGTACTTTATATGCTGAGGTTATGATTGAATTTTGTACGTTTTTGTAGTTGATCGTTTTAACTACAAGGTGTCAACATTGAAGAGAAGCCTCTTACCAAAAAGTTATCTATAGGGTGTTGGACTAAATGTTAGTATATAACTTCTAGTTATCTATAAAGTGTTGGACTAAATGTTAGTATATAACTTCAAGTTATCTATAGGGTGCTGGACTAAATGTTAGTATATAACTTCAAGTTATCTATAGGGTGTTGGATTAAATGTTAGTATATAACTTCAAGTTATCTATAGGGTGTTGGACAAAATGTTAGTATATAACTTCTAGTTATCTATAGGGTGTTGGACTAAATGTTAGTATATAACTTCTAGTTATCTATAGGGTGTTGGACTAAATGTTAGTATATAACTTTTAGTTATCTATAGGGTGTTGGACTAAATGTTAGTATATAACTTCTAGTTATCTATAGGGTGTTAGACTAAATGTTAGTATATAACTTCTAGTTATCTATAGGGTGTTGGACTAAATGTTAGTATATAACTTCTAGTTATCTGTAGGGTGTTAGACTAAATGTTAGTATATAACTTCTAGTTATCTGTAGGGTGTTGGACTAAATGTTAGTATATAACTTCAAGTTATCTATGGGGTGTTGGACTAAATGTTAGTATATAACTTCTAGTTATCTATAGAGTGCTGGACTAAATGTTAGTATATAACTTCTAGTTATCTGTAGGGTGTTAGACTAAATGTTAGTATATAACTTCTAGTTATCTATAGGGTGCTGGACTAAATGTTAGTATATAACTTCTAGTTATCTATAGGGTGTTGGACTAAATGTTAGTATATAACTTCAAGTTATCTATAGGGTGTTGGACTAAATGTTAGTATATAACTTCTAGTTATCTATAGGGTGTTAGACTAAATGTTAGTATATAACTTCTAGTTATCTGTAGGGTGTTAGACTAAATGTTAGTATATAACTTCCAGTTATCTATAGGATGTTGGACGAAATGTTAGTATATAACTTCTATATAACTAAGGTCATTTCTGGAAAACGAACTTATTGACAGTTGTTCAAGCCCATCATTAGAAAAAGGTATAAACAATTATATAGATCAGAATCATATCTTTATCATACAAGTTATTTCTTTTAGTTAAAAGATGTTCAAGAGATGGTTGAATTGTTCATATAACTACCTAGACTTTACAAATACTGAATTCGTTACAGTATTAGAGAAACACTACTGATATACTACTGTTATAACACTACTGTTATACAGAAACGTTACTTTATTTTAACTTTAAGAAGTCGTGAAAATTATAGGTAATTTTTAACATATCAGGAGATTGACATATTTAATGTGTGGTGTGAGATAAAAACACATGAAGAAATGAAATAAAAATTACAAATTAGTAGAGAAGTCAGGCGTGTGGACCTAAGGACTAGAATATAAACTATTACTCAATCATGTAGCGTTTGTACGTATAAAGTTGTTAGAATTCTGAAATAATAACAATCTATTAACACATTTGTAATTTGTTTCGTTTTTAGTTTATTTTATGAATTTCGCTCAAAGCTACTCAAGGGCTATCTGCGCTAACCGTCCCTAATTTAGCAGTTTAAGACTAGAGAGAAGGCAGCTAGTCATCACCACCCACCTCTTGGGGTACTCTTTTACCAACGAATAGTGAGATTGATCATCACATTATAACGCCTCTACGGCTGAAAAGGCGAGCATATTTGGTGTGACGGGGATTCAAACACGCGACCCTCAGATTACGAGTCAAATGCCTTAACCCCCTTGGCCATGCCGGGCCGCGTTTCAAGTTATGTTTAAACGAAGATCCTGCTAAGCCTCAAAGTCTCTGATTCATTACGAATTTTATCCATTGGTAAAAAAAAGAAATCTACACATTTCAGGCAGTTTAATGGATTTAGAATATAAACACTTAAATATTCCAAACAAGTGAATTAATTTACAATCGAAACACTTGTAAGTCCCAGACACTTCAATAGATTTATGATCGAAATACTTGTTTATTCTAGACGCTTCGATGGATTTCAAGTAAACACTCTCATAAGTTTCAGACACTTTAGAGGATTTGAAGTCCATAACTTTTACAACTTTATTCTTTCAATATTTTTCATCGAATGTAGTCCATGATTTGATTTTAAGGCACTTTGTTAGCTAATTCAAAGGCTGAAATAGGATCATTTTGAATCAGCTCTTCTGATGTCAAGAGAACTTACCAGATCATTCACTTGAATTGGATTCATCTTCCATGGAAACAGAAGAGGATGAACTCACATCTGTTAACAAGTCACGACGTAACGTCCACCGCTTCCCTACATTCGCTTCCAAACTCTTCTCCAACAGCTCTAACGTGTTCCAATACGGTGTTGGTGACTCAACTTTCAAACATGATAACCGTTTCTGAATTTCTTCTACTTCCCACGTGCTAAGTCTAAGATGGTAATCGCTGTGAGCATCTGTAAGTTCTCTTAAGTTTGGTAATTTCAAAAATAGTTTAGGATAAAGAACCGCTGAATTTATGGAACCAAACCTCCACAACATGTAATTTTTAAGTAAAACACAATATTTCTCTTGTTCTGACACCACTAAATCTGTGTTTACCAACTCAAGTCTGTCTGAACACAAGAGGACAGTCACGAGTAGAATCATAAGTGTTGGTTCATCGATATCTAACTGTTTAATCCCACGAATGAATTCCATGTGTTTTTCGAAGAGTTCGTCGGAAACCAGTCGTTTCACGTCTTCCGCTAAAAGCGTTGGAGAAAATTTGTAGAACATTTTGTTCTGGTCAGACCAAGCTTGTTGGCTTTCATCAAACACGTACGCACTCCGAAGAAAGCATAATTCCATGACGCCAGTACGTAACAAGATCTCCTGATCGTGTCGAGGGATAACCGCGAAGGAACGTAGTTGCTGGGCAAAGTGTGCAAACTGTTTGATAACTGTGAAGAACATATCGATTACTTCAGTTCGGCCACGATCACAAGGTCGGCTGCTTCGTGAGAGGTCACTATCGACTCATGTCGTCTTGGGTTAAAAACTTAGGAATTTCGTTGAGGTCTGGATGATAGCTTTCTCGACGATTCTTCTGATGTCAGAAATAGTATTATTATACAAAACACTGTTTCACATTTTAGGCTGGATTAGAGTATTAAATGTTTTTATTTTTATTATTTGAAAAATATATAAATAGTATTTGTAAAAAGAAAGAGGTAATTTCTTTGCTAGAGTCGAAAAATAATTTGTTATGATATTATTGTTACAAATATGTTTAAATACTGACTTATAGTGGATAAAAATAAAACAGCTTTTTCTGTTACAAAAGTTGTTTTACTCTTGAGTGGTTAACCATCGACTCAGCCGTTTCTACACAGTTCATATGATATCAGTATGATCAGCCATATCCAAAGTGTTGGACTCATATTAGCTGTATAAAAACAGTGTTGTTTCTCTGTTGAATTTCGTCCTAGCTGTATAAAACAGTGTTGTTTCTCTGTTGAATTTCGTCCTAGCTGTATAAAAACAGTGTTGTTTCTCTGTTGAAATTCGTCCTAGGCTACTAGAGGGTTATCAGCGTTAACTTTAGAAGTAGAGGAAGGACAGCGAGGTCATATCACTAACCACCATCTTTTAACGAAAAATAGGACTAATCGTTACATTACAACTCCTCTATGGCTGCAAGGGTAACAAACTCGGTTGTAAGATTGGGATTCGCAACCTATAGATTGTGAGTCGAGTGTGCTATCCACCATCTTGTGCCAGACAGAGAAGTACGCTTTAGAACAAGATGACCATAAGTTGTTATCCACCATCTTGTGCCAGACAGAGAAGTACGCTTTAGAACAAGATGACCATAAGTTGCTATCTACCATCTTGTGCCAGACAGAGAAGTACGCTTTAGAATAAGATGACCATAAGTTGCTCTCCACCATCTTGTGCCAGACAGAGAAGTACGCTTTAGAAGAAGATGACCATAAGTTGCTCTCCACCAGCTTGTGCCAGACAGAGAAGTACGCTTTAGAACAAGAATACCATAAGTTGTTATCCACCATCTCGTACCAGACAGAGAAGTACGCTTTAGAATAAGATGACCATAAGTTTCTTTAACTTTAATTAAAATATAAATTAAAGAAGCAGAGCGTAGGGTCATCTCAATAATCAAAATTTTCATTAGAGAGATTTAAGGAGATGTACACGACAGGATGACTTATCAACAGAAATAAACCAGCAGGTGTATGACACGAAAATATCGGCTTATACACCCGTCCTGGGCACAGAACAGATAGCCCATTGTGCTTATTCATTCCCTCAATGGCTTTATCTAATCAATAACGTAAAACTGACACCACACAAGAAAATCTCTCCGCTGAATATCCAAAGTTGTGAACAAGTTATCTGAGAATGTCTGAACTACATCATCAATCTCTGTGCGATAAACAATCACAGTAGCAACATATACACATATATATTTCCCATGTCCACAATATTACCATTATGATTAAAAGAAAACACTAAACTCTGTACCTCAATTATATTAAACCAATAAATATGCATTTTTTCTTTTGTTTTTCAAGAACAGAATAATCGGGAACGAAGATGTTGTTAACGTTAACTTATTATTGTGAAATAACACAATACTTCGTATTTAACTCACGTTTAAATATCTTTATTTTGTCTCTAATGTACATATATTCATGTTTATTCTCAATACATTAATATCCGCGTCTCTCTCCAGTGTACAGATACACTCGTCTATCTCTAATGTACAGATATCCGTATCTATATTCAGTGTACAGATATCACTGTCTATCTCTAATGTACAGATACCCCTGTCTATCTCTAATGAACATATATCAGTGTCTATATTCAGTGTACAGATACCCCTGTCTATCTATAATGAACAGATATCAGTGTCTATATTCAGTGTACAGATACTCCTATCAATCTACATGCTTCACATGAGGAGAGAGAAGTGTTAAATATTCATGTTTAAGGTAAAACAATGTGTTACACTACAACATATATCGTAAGCAGTGTTAAATATTCATGTTTTGGATAACGTTAGTGTGTATTGTAAATATAAATATATATTTATTTAAATATCTGACAAAGACAGGCATGGTTAAAACAACTTGTTACTTGTTAAAAAGTTAAGTATTGTGGAAGTAACTAAACTAATATCTGACAAAAACAGGCATGGTTAAAACAACTTGTTACTTGTTAAAAAGTTAAGTATTGTGGAAGTAACTAAACTAATATCTGACAAAAACAGGCATGGTTAAAACAACTTGTTAACTTATTAAAAAGTTAAGTATTGTGGAAGTAAGTCGACTAATATCTGACAAAAACAGGCATGGTTAAAACAACTTGTTTACTTATTAAAAAGTTAAGCATTGTGGAAATAACTCGACTAATATCTGACAAAGACAGGCATGGTTAAAACAACTTGTTAACTTATTAAAAAGTTAAGTACTGTGGAAGTAACTAGATCTGTATCTAAAAGTGATAGTATAACTCAAATAATTTGTTAAGTTCCAAGAAAGATGTAATACATTACTACAATTTCTTCTGTATTAAAAATATGCTGCAGACATGCTTGTTGGGGAAAAAGACAACCATTGTTTTATAGAACTACATTTACTGTTATAACAACATTAACACAACTGTTATAACCACATTAACACAACTGTTATAACTACATTAACACAACTGTTATAACTACATTAACACAACTATTATAACAACATTAACACAACTGTTATAACAACATTAACACAACTGTTATAACAACATTAACACAACTCTTATAACAACATTAACACAACTGTTATAACAAGATTAACACAACTGTTATAACAACATTAACACAACTATTATAACTACATTAACACAACTGTTATAACAACATTAACACAACTGTTATAACTACATTAACACAACTGTTATAACTACATTAACACAACTGTTATAACTACATTAACACAACGGTTATAACTAAATTAACACAACTCTTAGAACAACATTAACACAAAAGTTATAACAACATTAACACAACTATTATAACTACATTGACACAACTGTTATAACAACATTAACACAACTGTTATAACTACATTAACACAACTGTTATAACTACATTAACACAACTGTTATAATAACATTAACACAACTGTTATAACTATATTAACACAACTGTTATAACTACATTAACACAACTGTTATAACTACATTAACACAACTAGTATAACAACATTAACACAACTGTTATAACAACATTAACACAACTGTTATAACAACATTAACACAACTCTTATAACAACATTAACACAACTGTTATAACAAGATTAACACAACTGTTATAACAACATTAACACAACTATTATAACTACATTAACACAACTGTTATAACAACATTAACACAACTGTTATAACTACATTAACACAACTGTTATAACTACATTAACACAACTGTTATAACTACATTAACACAACGGTTATAACTAAATTAACACAACTCTTAGAACAACATTAACACAAAAGTTATAACAACATTAACACAACTATTATAACTACATTGACACAACTGTTATAACAACATTAACACAACTGTTATAACTACATTAACACAACTGTTATAACTACATTAACACAACTGTTATAATAACATTAACACAACTGTTATAACTATATTAACACAACTGTTATAACTACATTAACACAACTCTTATAACAACATTAACACAACTGTTATAACAACATTAACACAACTGTTATAACTACATTAACACAACTATTATAACTAAATTAACACAACTCTTAGAATAACATTAACACAACTGTTATAACTACATTAACACAACTGTTATAACAACATTAACACAACTGTTAAAGCGTAATGGTAAGTAGATTATTCACTAGTCTTGGTTCTAAAAAAGAAATTGTTATTAAAGTTTACTATTGTGTTTTAGATTGTTATTAAAGTTTACTGTTACGTTTAACATTGTTAATGAAGTTTGCTGTTATGTTTTATATTGTTATCAAAGTTTGCTATTGTGTTTTAGATTGTTATTAAAGTTTACTGTTACGTTTAACATTGTTAATGAAGTTTGCTGTTATGTTTTATATTGTTATTAAAGTTTACTATTGTGTTTTAGATTGTTATTAAAGTTTACTGTTACGTTTAACATTATTAATGAAGTTTGCTGTTCTGTTTTATATTGTTATCAAAGTTTGATATTGTGTTTTAGATTGTTATTAAAGTTTACTGTTACGTTTAACATTATTAATGAAGTTTGCTGTTCTGTTTTATATTGTTATTAAAGTTTACTATTGTGTTTTAGATTGTTATTAAAGTTTACTGTTACGTTTAACATTGTTAATAAAGTTTAATATTATGTTTTATTAATGTTAATAAAGTTTACTGTTACGTTTAACATTGTTAATAAAGTTTAATATTATGTTTTATTATTGTTAATAAAGTTTACTGTTACGTTTAACATTGTTAATAAAGTTTAATATTATGTTTTATTATTGTTAATAAAGTTTACTGTTACGTTTAACATTGTTAATAAACTTTAATGTTTTTGTTTTAGTTGTTTGTATTTTTTCTTGTGTTTGCTACAATAAAGTTGCACATTAAAACCGAATTATAATAGTTAAAAAACGACTTTGTATAATGATAAAAATTCTTAAATCACATTAAAAGTAATCCTAAATTGACAGCCTGTGTTAACAATTTTGTGTAACCATGTGTATCTTTTTAAATTTCTACTCATATTTGGACTACGAGCTTTAAATTATTCGTTTTAATTTTAACGGTGCTTGTAAAATGGTTGTGTTAAGAACCAGGCTTCTAAATAATCAAAGGTATGAATATAATTTTAGTATTGTGATGTATAGGTTCCAGTGTTATCTGTTTCTTCTCTCAACTTATCGTAACTAATCTATAACTTAAACGGCAACTTAATCAATCTTTCTTCTAAAATTCTAGTCGAAGCGAAACCCCTTCTGTCACACACAATTTCCAAAAACACAAGAAGAGAAACAGAAGTATAATTACCTAATCAAAATAACTTTATATTTCGGTGGACAATAATATAAGTTTCTAACCCTTAACCTCTTTTCATGCAAGACTTCGGGATAGAAAAGGTTTCGGCTTCACGAGCGGGCTCAGAGCACCTTTCCTTCGTAACAGTCCTTCGAAGGACACTCGATACGATGGACGGTATTCGTCAGCGACGTCGACCAACCCTCCTGCAGTATTTCATACGATCGACGAGGGCTAAGTGTTTATTGGTGGACACACGGTAAAAGGTGCACCTGACCACTTTGGATGACAAGCACGATTCTGCCACTTCCTGAGGAAACTCTGAAATCCAGCGCTATTGGTAACTTAACATGGTTTCCCAACGTAACACCAGCACAGTATTGGACAAGTTTATACTTGCAAATAAGTAATAATGGTGATTAGTGCTGGAACACTATTTTCGGGTCAGCTGGCAGATATGTTTCTCTTCTGTTTTTCCCACGAACCCCCTTAGCCTTCAGGTACCTTAATTCATTCGTAGCGATATGTTTAAAGTAATACCCTTCTCTTCGTTAAGACAACTCGCTCGGTCTCCAAGGGAACGACAGCTCTTTGGAAATGCTCGTGCGACAAGAACTGGCACGAGTATAGAGGCACGAGAGAAAGGTATAACGGGGTTTAGAACAGGTTTCTCTCTTTATAAACCCCTCAGGCTCCTTACACTTCTAGATGTCAGCGGCACATCCATGGCCCTTGGGTCCCCATCAGTGGATCTACGGCCTCCCATCCTGCCAAGGTAAGACAAGGGTGTAGCAAGTCACGACACCAGACCTGCTAGAACACATTTCTATCAGTTATAGCTTCCACCAGAAATTTTTACAGGAGTCCACTGTATTTAAAAATAGCGTAACTCATAGTAATAAATATAAAAAGGGAGTTTGAGGAGTAGAAATTATTGCATAGGTAGAAACTATCAAAAACCAGTAATTATTACTTTAAGCAACTAAAGTCTTAGATTATCGGTAACTTGTTACTTATACCAGATAGTGTATGTCACGTTGTTCTTCGAAACACCTGTACTGCTATTAAAATATTTATGTTTAAGACGTGTTGAGGTAATCTGACATTGTGTGTACTTAGATAATTTGATCGGGGTTTGAAATATTGGTGAATAATATTCTAGTAAATAGACGGCGCTAACATCTAAATGTAGTCAAAAATCGTTACGTAAAATTGCCACCTTTAATACCACATGCAACTTTAATACACTATTACCGTCCTAAACAAAATTATTCAACATTATATATAACTAGAACACGTAACCTTACCGTATTACTATATACAACCTTATTCAACATTATATATAACTAGAACACGTAACCTTACCGTATTACTATATACAACATTATTCAACATTATATATAACTAGAACACGTAACCTTACCGTACTACTATATACAACCTTATTCAACATTATATATAACTAGAACACGTAACCTTACCGTATTACTATATACAACCTTATTCAACATTATATATAACTAGAACACGTAACCTTACCGTGCTACTATATACAACCTTATTCAACATTATATATAACTAGAACACGTAACCTTACCGTATTACTATATACAACCTTATTCAACATTATATATAACTAGAACACGTAACCTTACCTATTACTATATACAACCTTATTACTAGAACACGTAACCTTATTCAACATTATATATAACTAGAACACGTAACCTTACCGTATTACTATATACAACTTTCAACATTATATATAACTGGAACACGTAACCTTACCGTATTACTATATACAACCTTATTCGGCATTATATATAACTAGAACACGTAACCTTACCGTATTACTATATACAACCTTATTCAACATTATATATAACTAGAACACGTAACCTTACCGTATTACTATATACAACCTTATTCAACATTATATATAACTAGAACACGTAACCTTACCGTATTACTATATACAACCTTATTCAACATTATATATAACTAGAACACGTAACCTTACCGTATTACTATATACAACCTTATTCAACATTATATATAACTAGAACACGTAACCTTACCGTGTTACTATATACAACCTTATTCAACATTATATATAACTAGAACACGTAACCTTACCGTATTACTATATACAACCTTATTCAACATTATATATAACTAGAACACGTAACCTTACCGTATTACTATATACAACCTTATTCAACATTATATATAACTAGAACACGTAACCTTACCGTATTACTATATACAACCTTATTCAACATTATATATAACTAGAACACGTAACCTTACCGTATTACTATATACAACCTTATTCAACATTATATATAACTAGAACACGTAACCTTACCGTATTACTATATACAACCTTATTCAACATTATATATAACTAGAACACGTAACCTTACCGTATTACTATATACAACCTTATTCAACATTATATATAACTAGAACACGTAACCTTACCGTATTACTATATACAACCTTATTCAACATTATATATAACTAGAACACGTAACCTTACCGTATTACTATATACAACCTTATTCAACATTATATATAACTAGAACACGTAACCTTACCGTATTACTATATACAACCTTATTCAACATTATATATAACTAGAACACGTAACCTTACCGTATTACTATATACAACCTTATTCAACATTATATATAACTAGAACACGTAACCTTACCGTATTACTATATACAACCTTATTCAACATTATATATAACTAGAACACGTAACCTTACCGTATTACTATATACAACCTTATTCAACATTATATATAACTAGAACACGTAACCTTACCGTATTACTATATACAACCTTATTCAACATTATATATAACTAGAACACGTAACCTTACCGTATTACTATATACAACCTTATTCAACATTATATATAACTAGAACACGTAACCTTACCGTATTACTATATACAACCTTATTCAACATTATATATAACTAGAACACGTAACCTTACCGTATTACTATATACAACCTTATTCAACATTATATATAACTAGAACACGTAACCTTACCGTATTACTATATACAACCTTATTCAACATTATATATAACTAGAACACGTAACCTTACCGTATTACTATATACAACCTTATTCAACATTATATATAACTAGAACACGTAACCTTACCGTATTACTATATACAACCTTATTCAACATTATATATAACTAGAACACGTAACCTTACCGTATTACTATATACAACCTTATTCAACATTATATATAACTAGAACACGTAACCTTACCGTATTACTATATACAACCTTATTCAA
Source organism: Tachypleus tridentatus (assembly GCF_004210375.1). NCBI lineage: Eukaryota > Metazoa > Arthropoda > Merostomata > Xiphosura > Limulidae > Tachypleus > Tachypleus tridentatus. The sequence continues at coordinate 9,355,568 of NC_134833.1, forward strand.
CATTATATATAACTAGAACACGTAACCTTACCGTATTACTATATACAACCTTATTCAACATTATATATAACTAGAACACGTAACCTTACCGTATTACTATATACAACCTTATTCAACATTATATATAACTAGAACACGTAACCTTACCGTATTACTATATACAACCTTATTCAACATTATATATAACTAGAACACGTAACCTTACCGTATTACTATATACAACCTTATTCAACATTATATATAACTAGAACACGTAACCTTACCGTATTACTATATACAACCTTATTCAACATTATATATAACTAGAACACGTAACCTTACCGTATTACTATATACAACCTTATTCAACATTATATATAACTAGAACACGTAACCTTACCGTATTACTATATACAACCTTATTCAACATTATATATAACTAGAACACGTAACCTTACCGTATTACTATATACAACCTTATTCAACATTATATATAACTAGAACACGTAACCTTACCGTATTACTATATACAACCTTATTCAACATTATATATAACTAGAACACGTAACCTTACCGTATTACTATATACAACCTTATTCAACATTATATATAACTAGAACACGTAACCTTACCGTATTACTATATACAACCTTATTCAACATTATATATAACTAGAACACGTAACCTTACCGTATTACTATATACAACCTTATTCAACATTATATATAACTAGAACACGTAACCTTACCGTATTACAGTATACAACCTTATTCAACATTATATATAACTAGAACACGTAACCTTACCGTATTACTATATACAACCTTATTCAACATTATATATAACTAGAACACGTAACCTTACCGTATTACTATATACAACCTTATTCAACATTATATATAACTAGAACACGTAACCTTACCGTATTACTATATACAACCTTATTCAACATTATATATAACTAGAACACGTAACCTTACCGTACTACTATATACAACCTTATTCAACATTATATATAACTAGAACACGTAACCTTACCGTATTACTATATACAACCTTATTCAACATTATATATAACTAGAACACGTAACCTTACCGTATTACTATATACAACCTTATTCAACATTATATATAACTAGAACACGTAACCTTACCGTATTACTATATACAACCTTATTCAACATTATATATAACTAGAACACGTAACCTTACCGTACTACTATATACAACCTTATTCAACATTATATATAACTAGAACACGTAACCTTACCGTACTACTATATACAAGCTTATTCAACATTATATATAACTAGAACACGTAACCTTACCGTATTACTATATACAACTTATTCAAAATTATATATATCTAGAACACGTAACCTTACCGTATTACTATATACAACCTTATTCAACATTATATATAACTAGAACACGTAACTTACCGTACTACAGTATACAACCTTATTCAACATTATATATAACTAGAACACGTAATCTTACCGTATTACTATATACAACCTTATTCAACATTATATATAACTAGAACACGTAACCTTACCGTATTACTATATACAACCTTATTCAACATTATATATAACTAGAACACGTAACCTTACCGTATTACTATATAGAACCTTATTCAACATTATACTCTATGAACGTGTATATAATTTGGAGCTTAGTCCGTAGTCAAGAGACTCGATAAACGTGTGTATAATTTGGAGCTTAGTCCGTAGTCAAGAGACTCGATAAACGTGTGTATAATTTGGAGCTTAGTCCGTAGTCTAGAGATGGTGAGTTAGATTGTTCGTTAGATATGGTCACACTAAGTTATGTTTGTGTTAGAGATTATCATTATGTTTGTGTTAGAGATTATCGCAGTAACTTAGATTATTTGTTAGAGACAGCCATAGGAAATTAGGTTGTTTGGTAGAAATGGTCGTAGTGAATTAGATTGTTGATTACAAATGGTCACAGTAAGTCAGCTTATTTATTACAGATTGTCATGGTAAATTAAGTTATTTATTAGAGACAGTCGAAGCAAATTGGATTGCTCATTAGAGATGGTAACAGTATATTAGGTTATTTATTAGAGACAGTCGAAGCAAATTGGATTGTTCATTAAAGATGGTAAGAGTATATTAAGTTATTTATTAGAGACAGTCGAAGCAAACTGGATTGTTCATTAGAGATGGTAACAGTATATTAGATTATTTATTAGAGACAGTCGAAGCAAATTGGATTGTTCATTAGAGATGGTAACAGTATATTAGGTTACTTATTAGAGACAGTCGAAGCAAATTGGAATGTTCATTAGAGATGGTAACAGTATATTAGGTTACTTATTAGAGACAGTCGAAGCAAATTGGATTGTTCATTAGAGATGGTAACAGTATATTAGGCTACTTATTAGAGACAGTCAAACAAATTGGATTGTTCATTAGAGATGGTAACAGTATATTAGGTTACTTATTAGAGACAGTCGAAGCAAATTGGATTGTTCATTAGAGATGGTAACAGTATATTAGGTTAATTATTAGAGACAGTCGAAGCAAATTGGATTGTTCATTAGAGATGGTAACAGTATATTAGGTTATTTATTAGAGACAGTCGAAGCAAACTGGATTGTTCATTAGAGATGGTAACAGTATATCAGGTTACTTATTAGAGACAGTCGAAGCAAATTGGATTGTTCATTAGAGATGGTAACAGTATATTAGGTTATTTATTAGAGACAGTCGAAGCAAATTGGATTGTTCATTAGAGATGGTAACAGTATATTAGGTTACTTATTAGAGACAGTCGAAGCAAATTGGATTGCTCATTAGAGATGGTAACAGTATATTAGGTTACTTATTAGAGACAGTCGAAGCAAATTGGATTGTTCATTAGAGATGGTAACAGTATATTAGGTTATTTATTAGAAACAGTCGAAGCAAATTGGATTGTTGATTAGAGATGGTAACAGTATATTAGGTTATTTATTAGAGACAGTCGAAGCAAATTGGATTGTTCATTGGAGATGGTAACAGTATATTAGGTTATTTATTAGAGACATTCGAAGCAAATTGGATTGTTCATTAGAGATGGTAACAGTATATTAGGTTATTTATTAGAGGCAGTCGAAGCAAATTGGATTGTTCATTAGAGATGGTAACAGTATATTAGGTTATTTATTAGAGGCAGTCGAAGCAAATTGGATTGTTCATTAGAGATGGTAACAGTATATTAGGTTACTTATTAGAGACAGTCGAAGCAAACTGGATTATTCATTAGAGATGGTTTCAATATATTAGGTTATTTAGCGTCTAAAACGTTCAAAAGAGAGCACTTGTACAACTTACAAACTTATATGGGTGTGTAAAACACATGTTTGCAACATCAACTTTATTATTATTTGCAACATTTCAGGCGGAAGTTTTTCGTCAGGCACTTTTAAACGTGCTACATTGTCTCTTATATTTACTTCCGATGATGCAGTATCTCCTATATTTACTGCCGATGATGCAGTATTTCCTATATTTACTTCCTATAATGCATTATCTCTTATATTTACTGCCGATGATGCAGTATCTCCTATATTTACTGCCGATGATGCAGTATTTCCTATATTTACTTCCTATAATGCATTATCTCTTATATTTACTTCCGATGTTATCTTTCTAGTCAGAAAGTTAAGTTTTTTGACGTCACTCGTCACGTTTCTACATCTACATTACAAACCCACTGACAGTTAGTTGTTATTATTTACACTTTAATGTTTTAAAATCCGTCTGAATACAAATATGCCATGCATAAGAGACAGTTCCAACGTTTGAGACGTCTGTGCCCCGACAACACTGACTTCTGGTGCAGAGGAAACTATATGACTAGTTATTTTAGACATCAAACCTAACTATACAACGTCGTTGAAAATAACTTTTCACATTCAGTTTATCACAAGTCGAAAAACTCTGCTCTCAGAACAAACGTTTAGTCCTAACGTACCACTCTTTAATCAGACAGGTTAAAAGAATCGTCCAATACAACTTTACTAACAAGAGACAACACCTATCAGGACAGTTTTACCACTACATCATGTCCCCCAGTGGCTCAGCGGTATGTCTGCGGACCTACAACGCTAAAATCCGGGTTTCCATACTCGTGGTGGGCAGAGCACATTTTAAAGGCCCGGCATGGCCAAGCGTGTTAAGGCGTGCGACTCGTAATCTGAGGGTCGCGGGTTCGCATCCCTGTCGCGCCAAACATGTTCGCTCTTTCAGCCATTGGGGCGTTATAAGGGACGGTCAATCCCACTATTCGTTGGTAAAAGAGTAGCCCAAGAGTTGGCGATGGGTGGTGATAACTAGCTACCTTCCTTCTAGTCTTACACTGCTAAATTAGGGACGGCTAGCACAGATAGCCCTCGAGTAGCTTTGTGCGAAATAAAAAAACAAAACAAAACAAACAAACACTACATCATCATTGTCTTCACACGTGAGAGGAGTTTGAAAGATTGTCCAGCACATTTCAAATAACAGAATGGATCGCGTTCACTTAAACAAATATTACTCGTTCGTGTGGACGGACTATTTGTCTTGCGTGCGATTAGATCACCAACTTATCGACTCCAGTTCTACATTACACGTAAAAGACCAGTTCACCTGTACGCCGGAATGTCGTATTCGCTGCACTAGACGTAAAAAAAAAAAAAAAATTCTACATGGGTGAAACTACACATGGTTAAGGTGAGAGATTCAGTGAACGTCTCCGACTTGTACACAATGCCCCCCACCACCACCACCACCCAATCACAAAACACTCCCCGGTTCGCAACGTAATTGAAGACGTGAATGCACTGGCTTTATTATATGTCCCTGACAACAAGTACGACCACGAAAGCCTGGAACATAAACTTATATTTAAACTAAATTATTTCGCATTACACGAAATTCATTAAATTTTTTCTTTCAAGTGATATCAGCTTCTGTCTGTATCTTTAAATGATCACAGCTTCTGTTTGTATCTTTAAATGATCACAGCTTCTGTGTGTATCTTTAAATTATCACAGCTTCTGTCTGTATCTTTAAATGATCACAGCTTCTGTTTGTATCTTTAAATGATCACAGCTTCTGTTTGTATCTTTAAATGATCACAGCTTCTGTCTGTATCTTTAAATGATCACAGCTTCTATCTGTATCTTTAAATGATCACAGCTTCTGTTTGTATCTTTAAATGATCACAGCTTCCATCTGCATCTTTAAATAATCACAGCTTCTATCTGCACCTTTAAATGATCACAGCTTCTGTCTGTATCTTTAAGTAATCACAGCTTCTGTCTGTATCTTTAACTGATCACAACTTCTGTCTGTATCTTTAAATGATCACAGCTTCGGTCTGCATCTTTAAATAATCACAGCTTCTGTCTGTATCTTTAAATGATCACAACTTCTGTCTGTATCTTTAAATGATCACAACTTCTATCTGTATCTTTAAATGATCACAGCTTCTGTTTGTATCTTTAAATGATCACAGCTTCGGTCTGCATCTTTAAATAATCACAGCTTCTGTCTGTATCTTTAAGTAATCACAGCTTCTGTCTGTATCTTTAAATGATCACAACTTCTGTCTGTATCTTTAAATGATCACAGCTTCGGTCTGCATATTTAAATAATCAAAACTTCTGTCTGTATCTTTAAATGATCACAGCTTCTGTCTGTATCTTTAAATGATAACAACTTCTATCTGTATCTTTAAATGATCACAGCTTCTGTTTGTATCTTTAAATGATCACAGCTTCGGTCTGCATCTTTAAATAATCACAGCTTCTGTCTGTATCTTTAAGTAATCACAGCTTCTGTCTGTATCTTTAAATGATCACAACTTCTGTCTGTATCTTTGAATGATCACAGCTTCCATCTGCATCTTTAAATAATCACAGCTTCTGTCTGTATCTTTAAATAATCACAGCTTCTGTCTGTATCTTTAAGTAATCACAGCTTCTGTCTGTATCTTTAAGTAATCACAGCTTCTGTCTGTATCTTTTTGCTACCTTTATTAACATAAAACTCTCTCGACTTATTTCCTTGATAATTATTCTTATTAAATTATAATTTAACATCATTTGAAGCTATGTTTATTACTTTTCTGTGTCTTTTTAATTTTAAAATTATTTATAGAGCCATTTGGTCTATATTTATTGTAACAATACCATTTGTTAACGTGCTGCATTTAGACTCTCTGCATATTTTAACCATTTAACCATTCTGCCTAAGCCTAATAAAGTGCTTCTGCTGCCCAAAACGTTGAAAACATGAAGTTTATGTTATAGACATATGTTTTTTTCCAATTTCGAGCACTTTGCCATTATCTTTCCTACTGTGTCTTTGGGTATGTGTAACTGAGTGTATATACAAGTTTATGGGACTGTATATATATATATATATATAAACGTATTTACATTTGTATATACGTACAAAGAGGAACTGTTGCAGCTTCTTTCCATATAAAAATGTTGTTCTTTGATATTCAATATTTACTTCATTTTGTGTAGTTTTATACGGTATTCGATTCTATATAATACTTTCAATATATTAATATCTTCAACATACTTACCTTAAAACAATATTTCACTGTGTGATACACCTATAATATAAAGATTATAAACAGGTTAACAGTATAACACGTTAGGACACCTGTCCAGTATGCATCGCAGACCGTTTAGACCGTCTGTCCAGTGTGTATAACAGTATAACACTTCATGACACATCTGTCCAGTGCGTATTGTAGACTGTTTAACAGTATAACACTTCATGACACATCTGTCCAATGTGTATAACAGTATAACACTTCATGACACATCTGTCCAATGTGTATAACAGTATAACATGTTATGACACATCTGTCCAGTGCGTATTGTAGACTGTTTAACAGTATAACACTTCATGACACATCTGTCCAGTGTGTATAACAGTATAACATGTTATGACACATCTGTCCAGTGCGTATTGTAGACTGTTTAACAGTATAACACTTCATGACACATCTGTCCAGTGTGTATAACAGTATAACATGTTATGACACATCTGTCCAGTGCGTATTGTAGACTGTTTAACAGTATAATACTTCATGACACATCTGTCCAGTGTGTATAACAGTATAACATGTTATGACACATCTGTCCAGTGCGTATTGTAGACTGTTTAACAGTATAACACATCATGTCCAGTGCTATTCCAGACTGTTTAACAGTATAACACTTCATGACACATCTGTCCAGTGTGTATAACAGTATAACATGTTATGACACATCTGTCCAGTGCGTATTGTAGACTGTTTAACAGTATAACACTTCATGACACATCTGTCCAGTGTGTATAACAGTATAACATGTTATGACACATCTGTCCAGTGCGTATTGTAGACTGTTTAACAGTATAACACTTCATGACACATCTGTCCAGTGTGTATAACAGTATAACATGTTATGACACATCTGTCCAGTGCGTATTGTAGACTGTTTAACAGTAAATCTCATCTCCTGTAGTTATTACTATTTCAAATCTCATCTTCTGTAGTTATTAAACTATTTCAAATCTCATCTTCTGTAGTTATTAAACTATTTCAAATCTCATCTTCTGTAGTTATTAAACTATTTCAAATCTCATCTAAACTCTGTAGTTATTAAACTATTTCAAATCTCATCTGTCTGTAGTTATTAAACTATTTCAAATCTCATCTCCTGTAGTTATTAAACTATTTCAAATCTCATCTTCTGTAGTTATTAAACTATTTCAAAGTTATTAAACTATTTCAAATCTCATCTTCTGTAGTTATTAAACTATTTCAAATCTCATCTTCTGTAGTTATTAAACTATTTCAAATCTCATCTTCTGTAGTTATTAAACTATTTCAAATCTCATCTTCTGTAGTTATTAAACTATTTCAAATCTCATCTTCTGTAGTTATTAAACTATTTCAAATCTCATCTTCTGTAGTTATTAAACTATTTATCATTCAATCTCATCTTCTGTATATTCATCAAATCTCATCCTGTAGTTATTAAACTATTTCAAATCTCATCTCATTCTGTAGTTATTAAAATTTCAAATCTCATCTTCTGTAGTTATTAAACTATTTCAAATCTCATCTTCTGTAGTTATTAAACTATTTCAAATCTCATCTTCTGTAGTTATTAAACTATTTCAAATCTCATCATCTGTAGTTATTAAACTATTTCAAATCTCATCTCCTGTAGTTATTAAACTATTTCAAATCTCATCTTCTGTAGTTATTAAACTATTTCAAATCTCATCTCCTGTAGTTATTAAACTATTTCAAATCTCATCTCCTGTAGTTATTAAACTATTTCAAATCTCATCTTCTGTAGTTATTAAACTATTTCAAATCTCATCTTCTGTAGTTATTAAACTATTTCAAATCTCATCTTCTGTAGTTATTAAACTATTTCAAATCTCATCTTCTGTAGTTATTAAACTATTTCAAATTCATCTTCTGTAGTTATTAAACTATTTCAAATCTCATCTTCTGTAGTTATTAAACTATTTCAAATCTCATCTTCTGTAGTTATTTATTAAACTATCTTCTGTAGTTATTAAACTATTTCAAATCTCATCTTCTGTAGTTATTAAACTATTTCAAATCTCATCTCTGTAGTTATTAAACTATTTCAAATCTCATCTCCTGTAGTTATTAAACTATTTCAAATCTCTCTCTCTGTAGTTATTAAACTATTTCAAATCTCATCTCAAATCTCATCTGTAGTTATTAAACTATCAAATTCATCTCCTGTAGTTATTAAACTATTTCAAATCTCATTCTGTAGTTATTAAACTATTTCAAATCTCATCTTCTGTAGTTATTAAACTATTTCAAATCTCATCTGTAGTTATTAAACTATTTCAAATCTCATCTGTAGTTATTAAACTATTTCAAATCTCATCTCTGTAGTTATTCTATTTCAAATCTCATCTTCTGTAGTTATTAAACTATTTCAAATCTCATCTTCTGTAGTTATTAAACTATTTCAAATCTCATCTCCTGTAGTTATTAAACTATTTCAAATCATCTCCTGTAGTTATTAAACTCATCTCTGTAGTTATTAAACTATTTCAAATCTCATCTCTGTAGTTATTAAACTATTTCAAATCTCATCTCCTGTAGTTATTAAACTATTTTTCAAATCTCATCTCTTCTGTAGTTATTAAACTATTTCAAATCTCATCATTTATAGTTATTAAACTATTTCAAATCTCATCTCCTGTAGTTATTAAACTATTTCAAATATCATCTTCTGTAGTTATTAAACTATTTCAAATCTCATCTCCTGTAGTTATTAAACTATTTCAAATCTCATCTCCTGTAGTTATTAAACTATTTCAAATCTCATCTTCTGTAGTTATTAAACTATTTCAAATCTCATCTTCTGTAGTTATTAAACTATTTCAAATCTCATCTTCTGTAGTTATTAAACTATTTCAAATCTCATCTTCTGTAGTTATTAAACTATTTCAAATCTCATCTTCTGTAGTTATTAAACTATTTCAAATCTCATCTTCTGTAGTTATTAAACTATTTCAAATCTCATCTTCTGTAGTTATTAAACTATTTCAAATCTCATCTTCTGTAGTTATTAAACTATTTCAAATCTCATCTTCTGTAGTTATTAAACTATTTCAAATCTCATCTTCTGTAGTTATTAAACTATTTCAAATCTCATCTTCTGTAGTTATTAAACTATTTCAAATCTCATCTTCTGTAGTTATTAAACTATTTCAAATCTCATCTTCTGTAGTTATTAAACTATTTCAAATCTCATCTTCTGTAGTTATTAAACTATTTCAAATCTCATCTTCTGTAGTTATTAAACTATTTCAAATCTCATCTTCTGTAGTTATTAAACTATTTCAAATCTCATCTTCTGTAGTTATTAAACTATTTCAAATCTCATCTTCTGTAGTTATTAAACTATTTCAAATCTCATCTTCTGTAGTTATTAAACTATTTCTCTGTAGTTATTAAATTCAAATCTCATCTTCTGTAGTTATTAAACTATTTCAAATCTCATCTTCTGTAGTTATTAAACTATTTCAAATCTCATCTTCTGTAGTTATTAAACTATTTCAAATCTCATCTCCTGTAGTTATTAAACTATTTCAAATCTCATCTCCTGTAGTTATTAAACTATTTCAAATCTCATCTCCTGTAGTTATTAAACTATTTCAAATCTCATCTCCTGTAGTTATTAAACTATTTCAAATCTCATCTTCTGTAGTTATTAAACTATTTCAAATCTCATCTTCTGTAGTTATTAAACTATTTCAAATCTCATCTCTGTAGTTATTAAACTATTTCTAATCTCATCTCTAGTAGTTATTAAACTATTTCAAATCTCATCTCCTGTAGTTATTAAACTATTTCAAATCTCATCTTCTGTAGTTATTAAACTATTTCAAATCTCATCTTCTGTAGTTATTAAACTATTTCAAATCTCATCTTCTGTAGTTATTAAACTATTTCAAATCTCATCTTCTGTAGTTATTAAACTATTTCAAACTATTTCATCTCTCTGTAGTTATTAAACTATTTCAAATCTCATCTTCTGTAGTTATTAAACTATTTCAAATCTCATCTTCTGTAGTTATTAAACTATTTCAAATCTCATCTCTGTAGTTATTAAACTATTTCAAATCTCATCTTCTGTAGTTATTAAACTATTTCAAATCTCATCTTCTGTAGTTATTAAACTATTTCAAATCTCATCTTCTGTAGTTATTAAACTATTTCAAATCTCATCTCTCTGTTATTAAACTATTCAAAACTATTTCAAATCTCATCTTCTGTAGTTATTAAACTATTTCAAATCTCATCTTCTGTAGTTATTAAACTATTTCAAATCTCATCTTCTGTAGTTATTAAACTATTTCAAATCTCATCTTCTGTAGTTATTAAACTATTTCAAATCTCATCTCCTGTAGTTATTAAACTATTTCAAATCTCATCTTCTGTAGTTATTAAACTATTTCAAATCTCATCTCCTGTAGTTATTAAACTATTTCAAATCTCATCTCCTGTAGTTATTAAACTATTTCAAATCTCATCTCCTGTAGTTATTAAACTATTTCAAATCTCATCTCCTGTAGTTATTAAACTATTTCAAATCTCATCTCCTGTAGTTATTAAACTATTTCAAATCTCATCTTCTGTAGTTATTAAACTATTTCAAATCTCATCTTCTGTAGTTATTAAACTATTTCAAATCTCATCTCTGTAGTTATTAAACTATTTCAAATCTCATCTCTGTAGTTATTAAACTATTTCAAATCTCATCTTCTGTAGTTATTAAACTATTTCAAATCTCATCTCCTGTAGTTATTAAACTATTTCAAATCTCATCTTCTGTAGTTATTAAACTATTTCAAATCTCATCTTCTGTAGTTATTAAACTATTTCAAATCTCATCTTCTGTAGTTATTAAACTATTTCAAATCTCATCTTCTGTAGTTATTAAACTATTTCAAATCTCAAGTTATTAAACTATTTCAAATCTCATCTTCTGTAGTTATTAAACTATTTCAAATCTCATCTTCTGTAGTTATTAAACTATTTCAAATCTCATCTCTCCTGTAGTTATTAAACTATTTCAAATCTCATCTCCTGTAGTTATTAAACTATTTCAAATCATCATCTCTGTAGTTATTAAACTATTTCAAATCTCATCTCTGTAGTTATTAAACTATTTCAAATCTCATCTCCTGTAGTTATTAAACTATTTCAAATCTCATCTCCTGTAGTTATTAAACTATTTCAAATCTCATCTCCTGTAGTTATTAAACTATTTCAAATCTCATCTCCTGTAGTTATTAAACTATTTCAAATCTCATCTCCTGTAGTTATTAAACTATTTCAAATCTCATCTTCTGTAGTTATTAAACTATTTCAAATCTCATCTCTGTAGTTATTAAACTATTTCAAATCTCATCTTCTGTAGTTATTAAACTATTTCAAATCTCATCTTCTGTAGTTATTAAACTATTTCAAATCTCATCTTCTGTAGTTATTAAACTATTTCAAATCTCATCTTCTGTAGTTATTAAACTATTTTTCAAGTTATTAAACTATTTCAAATCTCATCTTCTGTAGTTATTAAACTATTTCAAATCTCATCTTCTGTAGTTATTAAACTATTTCAAATCTCATCTTCTGTAGTTATTAAACTATTTCAAATCTCATCTTCTGTAGTTATTAAACTATTTCAAATCTCATCTTCTGTAGTTATTAAACTATTTCAAATCATCTCCTGTAGTTATTAAACTATTTCAAATCTCATCTTCTGTAGTTATTAAACTATTTCAAATCTCATCTTCTGTAGTTATTAAACTATTTCAAATCTCATCTTCTGTAGTTATTAAACTATTTCAAATCTCATCTCTATGTAGTTATTAAACTATTTCAAATATAATCTTCTGTAGTTATTAAACTATTTCAAATCTCATCTTCTGTAGTTATTAAACTATTTCAAATCTCATCTGTAGTTATTCTGTAGTTATTAAACTATTTCAAATCTGTAGTTATTAAACTATTTCAAATCTCATCTCCTGTAGTTATTAAACTATTTCAAATCTCATCTCCTGTAGTTATTAAACTATTTCAAATCTCATCTCCTGTAGTTATTAAACTATTTCAAATCTCATCTCCTGTAGTTATTAAACTATTTCAAATATCATCTCTATGTAGTTATTAAACTATTTCAAATCTCATCTCCTGTAGTTATTAAACTATTTCAAATCTCATCTTCTGTAGTTATTAAACTATTTCAAATCTCATCTCCTGTAGTTATTAAACTATTTCAAATCTCATCTTCTGTAGTTATTAAACTATTTCAAATCTCATCTTCTGTAGTTATTAAACTATTTCAAATCTCATCTTCTGTAGTTATTAAACTATTTCAAATCTCATCTTCTGTAGTTATTAAACTATTTCAAATCTCATCTTCTGTAGTTATTAAACTATTTCAAATCTCATCTCTTCTGTAGTTATTAAACTATTTCAAATATTTCATCTTCTGTAGTTATTAAACTATTTCAAATCTCATCTCTGTAGTTATTTATTAAAATTTCATCATCCTGTAGTTATTAAACTATTTCAAATCTCATCTTCTGTAGTTATTAAACTATTTCAAATCTCATCTTCTGTAGTTATTAAACTATTTCAAATCTCATCTGTCTATTAAGTTATTAAACTATTTCAAATTTCATCTCATCTGTAGTTATTAAACTATTTCAAATCTCATCTTCTGTAGTTATTAAACTATTTCAAATCTCATCTTCTGTAGTTATTAAACTATTTCAAATCTCATCTTCTGTAGTTATTAAACTATTTCAAATCTCATCTTCTGTAGTTATTAAACTATTTCAAATCTCATCTTCTGTAGTTATTAAACTATTTCAAATCTCATCTTCTGTAGTTATTAAACTATTTCAAATCTCATCTCCTGTAGTTATTAAACTATTTCAAATCTCATCTCCTGTAGTTATTAAACTATTTCAAATCTCATCTTCTGTAGTTATTAAACTATTTCAAATCTCATCATTAAACTATTTCTGTAGTTATTAAACTATTTCAAATTCATCTTCTGTAGTTATTAAACTCATCTTCTGTAGTTATTAAACTATTTCAAATCTCATCTTCTGTAGTTATTAAACTATTTCAAATCTCATCTCCTGTAGTTATTAAACTATTTCAAATCTCATCTCTCCTGTAGTTATTAAACTATTTCAAATCTCATCTCCTGTAGTTATTAAACTATTTCAAATCTCATCTCCTGTAGTTATTAAACTATTTCAAATCTCATCTCTGTAGTTATTCATCTCATCTCCTGTAGTTATTAAACTATTTCAAATCTCATCTCCTGTAGTTATTAAACTATTTCAAATCTCATCTCTTCTGTAGTTATTAAACTATTTCAAATCTCATCTCCTGTAGTTATTAAACTATTTCAAATCTCATCTCCTGTAGTTATTAAACTATTTCAAATCTCATCTTAAACTGTAGTTATTAAACTATTTCAAATATCATCTTCTGTAGTTATTAAACTATTTCAAATCTCATCTTCTGTAGTTATTAAACTATTTCAAATATCATCTCTATGTAGTTATTTAACTATTTCAAATATAATCTTCTGTAGTTATTAAACTATTTCAAATCTCATCTTCTGTGTTAGTTATTTCAAACTATTTCTGTAGTTATTAAACTATTTCAAATCTCATCTTCTGTAGTTATTAAACTATTTCAAATCTCATCTTCTGTAGTTATTAAACTATTTCAAATCTCATCTTCTGTAGTTATTAAACTATTTCAAATCTCATCTCCTGTAGTTATTAAACTATTTCAAATGTCATCTTCTGTAGTTATTAAACTATTTCAAATCTCATCTTCTGTAGTTATTAAACTATTTCAAATCTCATCTTCTGTAGTTATTAAACTATTTCAAATATCATCTTCTGTAGTTATTAAACTATTTCAAATCTCATCTCCTGTAGTTATTAAACTATTTCAAATCTCATCTCCTGTAGTTATTAAACTATTTCAAATCTCATCTCCTGTAGTTATTAAACTATTTCATCTTCTGTAATTAAACTATTTCAAATCTCATCTCCTGTAGTTATTAAACTATTTCAAATCTCATCTCCTGTAGTTATTAAACTATCAAAATCTCTCTGTAGTTATTAAACTATTTTCAAATCTCATCTCATCTCTGTAGTTATTAAACTATTTCAAATCTCATCTTCTGTAGTTATTAAACTATTTCAAATCTCATCTTCTGTAGTTATTAAACTATTTCAAATCTCATCTTCTGTAGTTATTAAACTATTTCAAATCTCATCTCCTGTAGTTATTAAACTATTTCAAATCTCATCTTCTCTGTAGTTATTAAACTATTTCAAATCTCATCTTCTGTAGTTATTAAACTATTTCAAATCTCATCTCTTCTGTAGTTATTAAACTATTTCAAATCTCATCTTCTGTAGTTATTAAACTATTTCAAATCTCATCTTCTGTAGTTATTAAACTATTTCAAATCTCATCTTCTGTAGTTATTATTAAACTATTTCAAATCTCATCTTCTGTAGTTATTAAACTATTTCAAATCTCATCTCTGTAGTTATTAAACTATTTCAAATCTCATCTTCTGTAGTTATTAAACTATTTCAAATATCATCTTCTGTAGTTATTAAACTATTTCAAATCTCATCATCTGTAGTTATTAAACTATTTCAAATATCATCTCCTGTAGTTATTAAACTATTTCAAATCTCATCTCCTGTAGTTATTAAACTATTTCAAATCTCATCTCCTGTAGTTATTAAACTATTTCAAATCTCATCTTCTGTAGTTATTAAACTATTTCAAATCTCATCTCCTGTAGTTATTAAACTATTTCAAATCTCATCTCTGTAGTTATTAAACTATTTTCTGTAGTTATTAAACTATTTCAAATCTCATCTCCTGTAGTTATTAAACTATTTCAAATCTCATCTTCTGTAGTTATTAAACTATTTCAAATCTCATCTTCTGTAGTTATTAAACTATTTCAAATCTCATCTTCTGTAGTTATTAAACTATTTCAAATCTCATCTTCTGTAGTTATTAAACTATTTCAAATCTCATCTCTATGTAGTTATTAAACTATTTCAAATCTCATCTCCTGTAGTTATTAAACTATTTCAAATCTCATCTCCTGTAGTTATTAAACTATTTCAAATCTCATTCTGTAGTTATTAAACTATTTCAAATCTCATCTTCTGTAGTTATTAAACTATTTCAAATCTCATCTCCTGTAGTTATTAAACTATTTCAAATCTCATCTCCTGTAGTTATTAAACTATTTCAAATCTCAGTTAGTTATTAAACTATTTCAAATCTCAAATCTCATCTTCTGTAGTTATTAAACTATTTCAAATTCAAGTTATTAAACTATTTCAAATCTCATCTTCTGTAGTTATTAAACTATTTCAAATCTCATCTTCTGTAGTTATTAAACTATTTCAAATCTCATCTTCTGTAGTTATTAAACTATTTCAAATCTCATCTTCTGTAGTTATTAAACTATTTCAAATCTCATCTCTATGTAGTTATTAAACTATTTCAAATCTCATCTTCTGTAGTTATTAAACTATTTCAAATCTCATCTTCTGTAGTTATTAAACTATTTCTGTAGTTATTAAACTATTTCAAATCTCATCTTCTGTAGTTATTAAACTATTTCAAATCTCATCTTCTGTAGTTATTAAACTATTTCAAATCTCATCTTCTGTAGTTATTAAACTATTTCAAATCTCATCTTCTGTAGTTATTAAACTATTTCAAATCTCATCTCCTGTAGTTATTAAACTATTTCAAATCTCAAGTTATTAAACTATCATCTTCTGTAGTTATTCTATTTCTCTTCTGTAGTTATTAAACTATTTCAAATCTCATCTTCTGTAGTTATTAAACTATTTCAAATCTCATCTTCTGTAGTTATTAAACTATTTCAAATCTCATCTTCTGTAGTTATTAAACTATTTCAAATCTGTAGTTATTAAACTATTTCAAATCTCATCTTCTGTAGTTATTAAACTATTTCAAATCTCATCTGTAGTTATTAAACTATTTCTCATCTGTAGTTATTAAACTATTTCAAATCTCATCTTCTGTAGTTATTAAACTATTTCAAATCTCATCTTCTGTAGTTATTAAACTATTTCAAATCTCATCTCTTCTGTAGTTATTAAACTATTTCAAATCTCATCTCATCTGTAGTTATTAAACTATTTCAAATCTCATCTTCTGTAGTTATTAAACTATTTCAAATCTCATCTTCTGTAGTTATTAAACTATTTCAAATCTCATCTTCTGTAGTTATTAAACTATTTCAAATCTCATCTTCTGTAGTTATTAAACTATTTCAAATCTCATCTCCTGTAGTTATTAAACTATTTCAAATCTCATCTCCTGTAGTTATTAAACTATTTCAAATCTCATCTCCTGTAGTTATTAAACTATTTCAAATCTCATCTCCTGTAGTTATTAAACTATTTCAAATCTCATCTTCTGTAGTTATTAAACTATTTTTCAAATTAAACTATTTCAAATCATCTTCTGTAGTTATTAAACTATTTCAAATCTCTCTGTAGTTATTAAACTATTTCAAATCTTCTGTAGTTATTAAACTATTTCAAATCTCATCTCCTGTAGTTATTAAACTATTTCAAATCTCATCTCCTGTAGTTATTAAACTATTTCAAATCTCATCTCCTGTAGATCATCTTCTGTAGTTATTAAACTATTTCAAATCTCATCTTCTGTAGTTATTAAACTATTTCAAATCTCATCTTCTGTAGTTATTAAACTATTTCAAATCTCATCTTCTGTAGTTATTAAACTATTTCAAATCTCATCTCATCTTCTGTAGTTATTAAACTATTTCAAATCTCATCTTCTGTAGTTATTAAACTATTTCAAATCTCATCTCCTGTAGTTATTAAACTATTTCAAATCTCATCTTCTGTAGTTATTAAACTATTTCAAATCTCATCTTCTGTAGTTATTAAACTATTTCAAATCTCATCTTCTGTAGTTATTAAACTATTTCAAATCTCATCTTCTGTAGTTATTAAACTATTTCAAGTTATTAAACTATTTCAAATCTCATTCTGTAGTTATTAAACTATTTCAAATCTCATCTTCTGTAGTTATTAAACTATTTCAAATCTCATCTTCTGTAGTTATTAAACTATTTCAAATCTCATCTTCTGTAGTTATTAAACTATTTCAAATCTCATCTTCTGTAGTTATTAAACTATTTCAAATCTCATCTCCTGTAGTTATTAAACTATTTCAAATCTCATCTCCTGTAGTTATTAAACTATTTCAAATCTCATCTCCTGTAGTTATTAAACTATTTCAAATCTCATCTCCTGTAGTTATTAAACTATTTCAAATCATCTTCTGTAGTTATTAAACTATTTCAAATAAACTATTTCAAATCTCTTCTGTAGTTATTAAACTATTTCAAAAATCTCATCTTCTGTAGTTATTAAACTATTTCAAATCTCATCTTCTGTAGTTATTAAACTATTTCAAATTAAACTATTTCAAATCTCATCTTCTGTAGTTATTAAACTATTTCAAATCTCATCTTCTGTAGTTATTAAACTATTTCAAATCTCATCTTCTGTAGTTATTAAACTATTTCAAATCTCATCTTCTGTAGTTATTAAACTATTTCAAATCTCAAGTTATTCTATTTCAAATCTCATCTCCTGTAGTTATTAAACTATTTCAAATCTCATCTCCTGTAGTTATTAAACTATTTCAAATCTCATCTTCTGTAGTTATTAAACTATTTCAAATCTCATCTTCTGTAGTTATTAAACTATTTCAAATCTCATCTCCTGTAGTTATTAAACTATTTCTGTAGTTATTAAAAATTCAAGTTATTAAACTATTTCAAATCTCATCTTCTGTAGTTATTAAACTATTTCAAATCTCATCTTCTGTAGTTATTAAACTATTTCAAATCTCATCTTCTGTAGTTATTAAACTATTTCAAATCTCATCTTCTGTAGTTATTAAACTATTTCAAATCTCATCTCCTGTAGTTATTAAACTATTTCAAATCTATTTCATCATCCTGTAGTTATTAAACTATTTCAAATCTCATCTCCTGTAGTTATTAAACTATTTCAAATATTTCATCTTCTGTAGTTATTAAACTATTTCAAATCTCATCTTCTTCAAATCTCATTTCTGTAGTTATTAAACTATTTCAAATCTCATCTCCTGTAGTTATTAAACTATTTCAAATCTCATCTTCTGTAGTTATTAAACTATTTCAAATCTCATCATCTCTGTAGTTATTAAACTATTTCAAATCTCACTGTAGTTATTAAACTATTTCAAATCTCATCTTCTGTAGTTATTAAACTATTTCAAATCTCATCTTCTGTAGTTATTAAACTATTTCAAATCTCATCTCCTGTAGTTATTAAACTATTTCAAATCTCATCTTCTGTAGTTATTAAACTATTTCAAATCTCATCTTCTGTAGTTATTAAACTATTTCAAATCTCATCTTCTGTAGTTATTAAACTATTTCAAATCTCATCTTCTGTAGTTATTAAACTATTTCAAAAGTTATCTCATCTTCTGTAGTTATTAAACTATTTCAAATCTCATCATCTTCTGTAGTTATTAAACTATTTCAAATCTCATCTTCTGTAGTTATTAAACTATTTCAAATCTCATCATCTCTGTAGTTATTAAACTATTTCAAATCTCATCTTCTGTAGTTATTAAACTATTTCAAATTAAACTATTTCAAATCTCATCTCTGTAGTTATTAAACTATTTCAAATCTCATCTCTTCTGTAGTTATTAAACTATTTCAAATCTCATCTCCTGTAGTTATTAAACTATTCTTCAAATCTCATCTCCTGTAGTTATTAAACTATTTCAAATCTCATCTCTATTTCAAATCTCATCTCCTGTAGTTATTAAACTATTTCAAATCTCATCTTCTGTAGTTATTAAACTATTTCAAATCTCATCTCCTGTAGTTATTAAACTATTTCAAATCTCATCTTCTGTAGTTATTAAACTATTTCAAATCTCATCTCCTGTAGTTATTAAACTATTTCAAATCTCATCTCCTGTAGTTATTAAACTATTTCATCTCATCTTCTGTAGTTATTAAACTATTTCAAATCTCATCTTCTGTAGTTATTAAACTATTTCAAATCTCATCTTCTGTAGTTATTAAACTATTTAAACTATTTCAAATCTCTCTGTAGTTATTAAACATCATCTCTGTAGTTATTAAACTATTTCAAATCTCATCTCTGTAGTTATTAAACTATTTCAAATCTCATCTTCTGTAGTTATTAAACTATTTCAAATCTCATCTTCTGTAGTTATTAAACTATTTCAAATCTCATCTTCTGTAGTTATTAAACTATTTCAAATCTCATCTCCTGTAGTTATTAAACTATTTCAAATCTCATCTCCTGTAGTTATTAAACTATTTCAAATCTCATCTTCTGTAGTTATTAAACTATTTCAAATCTCATCTTCTGTAGTTATTAAACTATTTCAAAATCTTCTGTAGTTATTAAACTATTTCAAATCATCTCTGTAGTTATTAAACTATTTCAAATCTCATCTTCTGTAGTTATTAAACTATTTCAAATCTCATCTTCTGTAGTTATTAAACTATTTCAAATCTCATCTTCTGTAGTTATTAAACTATTTCAAATCTCATCTCCTGTAGTTATTAAACTATTTCAAATCTCATCTCCTGTAGTTATTAAACTATTTCAAATCTCATCTCCTGTAGTTATTAAACTATTTCAAATCTCATCTCCTGTAGTTATTAAACTATTTCAAATCTCATCTCCTGTAGTTATTAAACTATTTCAAATCTCATCTTCTGTAGTTATTAAACTATTTCAAATCTCATCTTCTGTAGTTATTAAACTATTTCAAATCTCATCTTCTGTAGTTATTAAACTATTTCAAATCTCATCTCCTGTAGTTATTAAACTATTTCAAATCTCATCTTCTGTAGTTATTAAACTATTTCAAATCTCATCTTCTGTAGTTATTAAACTATTTCAAATCTCATCTCTGTAGTTATTAAACTATTTCAAATCTCATCTTCTGTAGTTATTAAACTATTTCAAATCTCATCTTCTGTAGTTATTAAACTATTTCAAATCTCATCTTCTGTAGTTATTAAACTATTTCAAATCTCATCTCCTGTAGTTATTAAACTATTTCAAATCTCATCTCCTGTAGTTATTAAACTATTTCAAATCTCATCATCTGTAGTTATTAAACTATTTCAAATCTTATATCCTGTAGTTATTAAACTATTTCAAATATCATCATCTCTGTAGTTATTAAACTATTTCAAAATCTCATCTCTGTAGTTATTAAACTATTTCAAATCTCATCTTCTGTAGTTATTAAACTATTTCAAATCTCATCATCTCTGTAGTTATTAAACTATTTCAAATTAAACTATTTCAAATCTCATCTTCTGTAGTTATTAAACTATTTCAAATCTCATCTCTCTGTAGTTATTAAACTATTTCAAATCTCATCTTCTGTAGTTATTAAACTATTTTTCATCTCCTGTAATTAAACTATTTCAAATCTCATCTCCTGTAGTTATTAAACTATTTCAAATCTCATCTCCTGTAGTTATTAAACTATTTCAAATCTCATCTCCTGTAGTTATTAAACTATTTCAAATCTCATCTCCTGTAGTTATTAAACTATTTCAAATCTCATCTCTGTAGTTATTAAACTATTTCAAATCTCATCTTCTGTAGTTATTAAACTATTTCAAATCTCATCTTCTGTAGTTATTAAACTATTTCAAATCTCATCTTCTGTAGTTATTAAACTATTTCAAATCTCATCTCCTGTAGTTATTAAACTATTTCCTGTAGTTATTAAACTATTTCAAATCTCATCTCCTGTAGTTATTAAACTATTTCAAATCTCATCTCCTGTAGTTATTAAACTATTTCAAATCTCATCTCCTGTAGTTATTAAACTATTTCAAATCTCATCTCATCTCCTGTAGTTATTAAACTATTTCAAATCTCACTGTAGTTATTAAACTATTTCAAATCTCATCTTCTGTAGTTATTAAACTATTTCAAATCTCATCTTCTGTAGTTATTAAACTATTTTTCAAATCTCATCTTCTGTAGTTATTAAACTATTTTTCAAATCTCATCTGTAGTTATTAAACTATTTCAAATCTCATCTTCTGTAGTTATTAAACTATTTCAAATCTCATCTTCTGTAGTTATTAAACTATTTCAAATCTCATCTTCTGTAGTTATTAAACTATTTTTCAAATTAAACTATTTCAAATCTCATCTCCTGTAGTTATTAAACTATTTCAAATCTCATCTTCTGTAGTTATTAAACTATTTCAAATCTCATCTTCTGTAGTTATTAAACTATTTCAAATCTCATCTTCTGTAGTTATTAAACTATTTCAAATCTCATCTTCTGTAGTTATTAAACTATTTCAAATCTCATCTTCTGTAGTTATTAAACTATTTCAAATCTCATCTCTGTAGTTATTAAACTATTTCAAATCTCATCTTCTGTAGTTATTAAACTATTTTCATCTCCTGTAGTTATTAAACTATTTCAAATCTATTTCAAATCTCATCTTCTGTAGTTATTAAACTATTTCAAATCTCATCTTCTGTAGTTATTAAACTATTTCAAATCTATTTCTGTAGTTATTAAACTATTTCAAATCTCATCTCTGTAGTTATTAAACTATTTCAAATCTCATCTTCTGTAGTTATTAAACTATTTCAAATATAACCACATGTAGTTATTAAACTATTTCAAATCTCATCATCTGTAGTTATTAAACTAGTTCAAATCTTATATCCTGTAGTTATTAAACTATTTCAAATCTCATCTCCTGTAGTTATTAAACTATTTCAAATCTCATCTCTGTAGTTATTAAACTATTTCAAATCTCATCTCCTGTAGTTATTAAACTATTTCAAATCTCATCTCCTGTAGTTATTAAACTATTTCAAATCTCATCTTCTGTAGTTATTAAACTATTTCAAATCTCATCTCCTGTAGTTATTAAACTATTTCAAATCTCATCTCTGTCTGTAGTTATTAAACTATTTCAAATCTCATCTCCTGTAGTTATTAAACTATTTCAAAATCTCATCTTCTGTAGTTATTAAACTATTTCAAATCTCATCTTCTGTAGTTATTAAACTATTTCAAATCTCATCTTCTGTAGTTATTAAACTATTTCAAATCTCATCTCCTGTAGTTATTAAACTATTTCAAATCTCATCTTCTGTAGTTATTAAACTATTTCAAATCTCATCTTCTGTAGTTATTAAACTATTTCAAATCTCATCTCCTGTAGTTATTAAACTATTTCAAATCTCATCTCCTGTAGTTATTAAACTATTTCAAAATCTCATCTTCTGTAGTTATTAAACTATTTCAAATCTCATCTTCTGTAGTTATTAAACTATTTCAAATCTCATCTTCTGTAGTTATTAAACTATTTCAAATCTCATCTCCTGTAGTTATTAAACTATTTCAAACTATCATCTCCTGTAGTTATTAAAATCTCATCTCTGTAGTTATTTATTAAACTATTTTAAACTATTTCAAATCATCTCCTGTAGTTATTAAACTATTTCATCTCCTGTAGTTATTAAACTATTTCAAATCTCATCTTCTGTAGTTATTAAACTATTTCAAAATCTCATCTTCTGTAGTTATTAAACTATTTTCTGTAGTTATTAAACTCATCTCTCTGTAGTTATTAAACTATTTCAAATCTCATCTTCTGTAGTTATTAAACTATTTCAAATCTCATCTCTGTAGTTATTAAACTATTTCAAATCTCATCTCCTGTAGTTATTAAACTATTTCAAATCTCATCTTCTGTAGTTATTAAACTATTTCAAATCTCATCTTCTGTAGTTATTAAACTATTTCAAATCTCATCTTCTGTAGTTATTAAACTATTTCAAATCTCATCTCCTGTAGTTATTAAACTATTTCAAATCTCATCTCCTGTAGTTATTCATCTCCTGTAGTTATTAAACTATTTCAAATCTCATCTCCTGTAGTTATTAAACTATTTCAAATCTCATTTCTGTAGTTATTAAACTATTTCAAATCTCATCTCCTGTAGTTATTAAACTATTTCTGTAGTTATTAAACTATTTCATCTCCTGTAGTTATTAAACTATTTCAAATCTCATCTTCTGTAGTTATTAAACTATTTCAAATCTCATCTTCTGTAGTTATTAAACTATTTCAAATCTCATCTCCTGTAGTTATTAAACTATTTCAAATCTCATCTTCTGTAGTTATTAAACTATTTCAAATCTCATCTCCTGTAGTTATTAAACTATTTCAAATCTCATCTTCTGTAGTTATTAAACTATTTCAAATCTCATCTCCTGTAGTTATTAAACTATTTCAAATCTCATCTCCTGTAGTTATTAAACTATTTCAAATCTCATCTTCTGTAGTTATTAAACTATTTCAAATCTCATCTTCTGTAGTTATTAAACTATTTCAAATCTCATCTCTGTAGTTATTAAACTATTTCAAATCTCATCTTCTGTAGTTATTAAACTATTTCAAATCTCATCTTCTGTAGTTATTAAACTATTTCAAATCTCATCTTCTGTAGTTATTAAACTATTTCAAATCTCATCTTCTGTAGTTATTAAACTATTTCAAATCTCATCTTCTGTAGTTATTAAACTATTTCAAATCTCATCTTCTGTAGTTATTAAACTATTTCAAATCTCATCTCTGTAGTTATTAAACTATTTCAAATCTCATCTTCTGTAGTTATTAAACTATTTCAAATCTCATCTTCTGTAGTTATTAAACTATTTCAAATCTCATCTCCTGTAGTTATTAAACTATTTCAAATCTCATCTCCTGTAGTTATTAAACTATTTTCATCTCATCTCATCTTCTGTAGTTATTAAACTATTTCAAATCTCATCTCCTGTAGTTATTAAACTATTTCAAATCTCATCTCCTGTAGTTATTAAACTATTTCAAATCTCATCTCCTGTAGTTATTAAACTATTTCAAACTGTAGTTATTAAACTATTTCAAATCTCATCATCTCCTGTAGTTATTAAACTATTTCAAATCTCATCTCCTGTAGTTATTAAACTATTTCAAATCTCATCTCCTGTAGTTATTAAACTATTTCAAATAAACTATTTCAAATCATCCTGTAGTTATTAAACTATTTCAAATCTCATCTCCTGTAGTTATTAAACTATTTCAAATCTCATCTCTGTAGTTATTAAACTATTTCAAATCTCATCTCCTGTAGTTATTAAACTATTTCAAATCTCATCTCCTGTAGTTATTAAACTATTTCAAATATCATCTTCTGTAGTTATTAAACTATTTCAAATATCACCACCTGTAGTTATTAAACTATTTCAAATCTCATCATCTGTAGTTATTAAACTAGTTCAAATCTTATATCCTGTAGTTATTAAACTATTTCAAATCTCATCTCTGTAGTTATTAAACTATTTCAAATCTCATCTTCTGTAGTTATTAAACTATTTCAAATCTCATCTTCTGTAGTTATTAAACTATTTCAAATCTCATCTCTGTAGTTATTTATTAAACTATTTAAAATTTCAAATCTCATCTGTAGTTATTAAACTATTTCAAATCTCATCTCCTGTAGTTATTAAACTATTTCAAATCTCATCTCCTGTAGTTATTAAACTATTTCAAATCTCACTGTAGTTATTAAACTATTTCAAATCTCATCTCCTGTAGTTATTAAACTATTTCAAATCTCATCTTCTGTAGTTATTAAACTATTTCAAATCTCATCTTCTGTAGTTATTAAACTATTTCAAATCTCATCTTCTGTAGTTATTAAACTATTTCAAATCTCATCTTCTGTAGTTATTAAACTATTTCAAATCTCATCTTCTGTAGTTATTAAACTATTTCAAATCATCTCTGTAGTTATTAAACTATTTCAAATCTCATCTTCTGTAGTTATTAAACTATTTCAAATCTCATCTCATCTGTAGTTATTAAACTATTTCAAATCTCATCTTCTGTAGTTATTAAACTATTTCAAAAATCTCATCTCATCTGTAGTTATTAAACTATTTCAAAATCTCATCTCCTGTAGTTATTAAACTATTTCAAATCTCATCTCTCATCTGTAGTTATTAAACTATTTCAAATCTCATCTCCTGTAGTTATTAAACTATTTCAAATCTCATCATCTGTAGTTATTAAACTATTTCAAATCTCATCTCCTGTAGTTATTAAACTATTTCAAATCTCATCTCCTGTAGTTATTAAACTATTTCAAATCTCATCTCCTGTAGTTATTAAACTATTTCAAATCTCATCTTCTGTAGTTATTAAACTATTTCAAATCTCATCTCCTGTAGTTATTAAACTATTTCAAATCTCATCTTCTGTAGTTATTAAACTATTTCAAATCTCATCTTCTGTAGTTATTAAACTATTTCAAATCTCATCTTCTGTAGTTATTAAACTATTTCAAATCTCATCTTCTGTAGTTATTAAACTATTTCAAATCTCATCTTCTGTAGTTATTAAACTATTTCAAATCTCATCTTCTGTAGTTATTAAACTATTTCAAATCTCATCTTCTGTAGTTATTAAACTATTTCAAATCTCATCTTCTGTAGTTATTAAACTATTTCAAATCTCATCTCCTGTAGTTATTAAACTATTTCAAATCTCATCTCCTGTAGTTATTAAACTATTTCAAATCTCATCTCCTGTAGTTATTAAACTATTTCAAATCTCATCTCCTGTAGTTATTAAACTATTTCAAATCTCATCTCTGTAGTTATTAAACTATTTCAAATCTCATCTCTGTAGTTATTAAACTATTTCAAATCTCATCTTCTGTAGTTATTAAACTATTTCAAATCTCATCTTCTGTAGTTATTAAACTATTTCAAATCTCATCTTCTGTAGTTATTAAACTATTTCAAATCTCATCTCCTGTAGTTATTAAACTATTTCAAATCTCATCTCCTGTAGTTATTAAACTATTTCAAATCTCATCTCCTGTAGTTATTAAACTATTTCAAATCTCATCATCTCTGTAGTTATTAAACTATTTCAAATCTCATCTCTGTAGTTATTAAACTATTTCAAATCTCATCTCCTGTAGTTATTAAACTATTTCAAATCTCATCTCCTGTAGTTATTAAACTATTTCAAATCTCATCTCCTGTAGTTATTAAACTATTTTTCATCTTCTGTAATTAAACTATTTCAAATCTCATCTTCTGTAGTTATTAAACTATTTCAAATCTCATCTTCTGTAGTTATTAAACTATTTCAAATCTCATCTCCTGTAGTTATTAAACTATTTCAAATCTCATCTCCTGTAGTTATTAAACTATTTCAAATCTCATCTTCTGTAGTTATTAAACTATTTCAAATAAACTATTTCATCTCTTCTGTAGTTATTAAACTATTTCAAATCTCATCTCCTGTAGTTATTAAACTATTTCAAATCTCATCTCCTGTAGTTATTAAACTATTTCAAATCTCATCTCCTGTAGTTATTAAACTATTTCAAATCTCATCTCCTGTAGTTATTAAACTATTTCAAATCTCATCTTCTGTAGTTATTAAACTATTTCAAATCTCATCTTCTGTAGTTATTAAACTATTTCAAATCTCATCTTCTGTAGTTATTAAACTATTTCAAATATCATCTCTGTAGTTATTAAACTATTTCAAATCTCATCTCCTGTAGTTATTAAACTATTTCAAATATCATCTCTATGTAGTTATTAAACTATTTCAAATCTCATCTTCTGTAGTTATTAAACTATTTCAAATCTCATCTCCTGTAGTTATTAAACTATTTCAAATCTCATCTTCTGTAGTTATTAAACTATTTCAAATCTCATCTTCTGTAGTTATTAAACTATTTCAAATCTCATTTCTGTAGTTATTAAACTATTTCAAATCTCATCTTCTGTAGTTATTAAACTATTTCAAATCTCATCTTCTGTAGTTATTAAACTATTTCAAATCTCATCTTCTGTAGTTATTAAACTATTTCAAATCTCATCTCCTGTAGTTATTAAACTATTTCAAATCTCATCATCTGTAGTTATTAAACTATTTCAAATCTCATCTCCTGTAGTTATTAAACTATTTCAAATCTATCTCCTGTTATTAAACTATTTCAAATCTCATCTCCTGTAGTTATTAAACTATTTCAAATCTCATCTCCTGTAGTTATTAAACTATTTCAAATCTCATCTTCTGTAGTTATTAAACTATTTCAAAATTCTGTAGTTATTCTATCAAATCTCATCTCTGTAGTTATTAAACTATTTCAAATCTCATCTTCTGTAGTTATTAAACTATTTCAAATCATCTCTTCTGTAGTTATTAAACTATTTCAAATCTCATCTCCTGTAGTTATTAAACTATTTCAAATCTCATCTCCTGTAGTTATTAAACTATTTCAAATCTCTGTAGTTATTAAATCTCTTCTGTAGTTATTAAACTATTTCAAATCTCATCTCCTGTAGTTATTAAACTATTTCATCTCCTGTTATTAAACTTGTCTCATCTTCTGTAGTTATTAAACTATTTCAAATCTCATCTCCTGTAGTTATTAAACTATTTCAAATCTCATCTCCTGTAGTTATTAAACTATTTCAAATCTCATCTCCTGTAGTTATTAAACTATTTCAAATCTCATCTTCTGTAGTTATTAAACTATTTCAAATCTCATCTTCTGTAGTTATTAAACTATTTCAAATCTCATCTCATCTCTGTAGTTATTAAACTATTTCAAATCTTTCTCATCTTCTGTAGTTATTCTATTTCAAATCTCATCTTCTGTAGTTATTAAACTATTTCAAATCTCATCTCCTGTAGTTATTAAACTATTTCAAATCTCATCTCCTGTAGTTATTAAACTATTTCAAATCTCATCTCCTGTAGTTATTAAACTATTTCAAATCTCATCATCTTCTGTAGTTATTAAACTATTTCAAATCTCATCTTCTGTAGTTATTAAACTATTTCAAATCTCATCTTCACTATTTCAAATCTCATTCTGTAGTTATTAAACTATTTCAAATCTCATCTTCTGTAGTTATTAAACTATTTCAAATCTCATCTCATCTTCTGTAGTTATTAAACTATTTCAAATCTCATCTTCTGTAGTTATTAAACTATTTCAAAAATCTCATCTTCTGTAGTTATTAAACTATTTCAAATCTCATCTCCTGTAGTTATTAAACTATTTCAAATTCAAATTAAACTCAAATTTCTGTAGTTATTAAACTATTTCAAATCTCATCTCCTGTAGTTATTAAACTATTTCAAATCTCATCTCCTGTAGTTATTAAACTATTTCAAATCTCATCTCCTGTAGTTATTAAACTATTTCAAATCTCATCTCCTGTAGTTATTAAACTATTTCAAATCTCATCTCCTGTAGTTATTAAACTATTTCAAATCTCATCTCCTGTAGTTATTAAACTATTTCAAATCTCATCTCTATGTAGTTATTAAACTATTTCAAATCTCATCTTCTGTAGTTATTAAACTATTTCAAATCTCATCTTCTGTAGTTATTAAACTATTTCAAATCTCATCTTCTGTAGTTATTAAACTATTTCAAATCTCATCTCCTGTAGTTATTAAACTATTTCAAATCTCATCTCCTGTAGTTATTAAACTATTTCAAATCTCATCTCCTGTAGTTATTAAACTATTTCAAATCTCATCTCCTGTAGTTATTAAACTATTTCAAATCTCATCTCCTGTAGTTATTAAACTATTTCAAATCTCATCTCCTGTAGTTATTAAACTATTTCAAATCTCATCTCCTGTAGTTATTAAACTATTTCAAATCTCATCTCCTGTAGTTATTAAACTATTTCAAATCTCATCTCCTGTAGTTATTAAACTATTTCAAATCTCTATTTCAAATCATCTCTGTAGTTATTAAACTATTTCAAATCTCATCTCATCTTCTGTAGTTATTAAACTATTTCAAATCTCATCTTCTGTAGTTATTAAACTATTTCAAATCTCATCTTCTGTAGTTATTAAACTATTTCAAATCTCATCTTCTGTAGTTATTAAACTATTTCAAATCTCATCTTCTGTAGTTATTAAACTATTTCAAATCTCATCTTCTGTAGTTATTAAACTATTTCAAATCTCATCTCCTGTAGTTATTAAACTATTTCAAATCTCATCTCTATGTAGTTATTAAACTATTTCATCTCCTGTAGTTATTAAACTAGTTCAAATCATTTATCCTGTAGTTATTAAACTATTTCAAATCTCATCTTCTGTAGTTATTAAACTATTTCAAATCTCATCTCCTGTAGTTATTAAACTATTTCAAATCTCATCTCCTGTAGTTATTAAACTATTTCAAATCTCATCTTCTGTAGTTATTAAACTATTTCAAATCTCATCTTCTGTAGTTATTAAACTATTTCAAATCTCAAATCTCATCTTCTGTAGTTATTAAACTATTTCAAATCTCATCTCCTGTAGTTATTAAACTATTTCAAATCTCATCTCCTGTAGTTATTAAACTATTTCAAATCTCATCTTCTGTAGTTATTAAACTATTTCAAATCTCATCTCCTGTAGTTATTAAACTATTTCAAACTCATTTCAAATCTCATCTCCTGTAGTTATTAAACTATTTCAAATCTCATCTCCTGTAGTTATTAAACTATTTCAAATCTCATCTTCTGTAGTTATTAAACTATTTCAAATCTCATCTCCTGTAGTTATTAAACTATTTCAAATCTCATCTCCTGTAGTTATTAAACTATTTCAAATCTCATCTCCTGTAGTTATTAAACTATTTCAAATCTCATCTTCTGTAGTTATTAAACTATTTCAAATCTCATCTTCTGTAGTTATTAAACTATTTCAAATCTCATCTTCTGTAGTTATTAAACTATTTCAAATCTCATCTTCTGTAGTTATTAAACTATTTCAAATCTCATCTTCTGTAGTTATTAAACTATTTCAAATCTCATCTCTGTAGTTATTAAACTATTTCAAATCTCATCTTCTGTAGTTATTAAACTATTTCTGTAGTTATTAAAAATCTCATCTTCTGTAGTTATTAAACTATTTCAAATCTCATCTTCTGTAGTTATTAAACTATTTCAAATCTCATCTCCTGTATTTATTAAACTATTTCAAATCTCATCTCCTGTAGTTATTAAACTATTTCAAATCTCATCTCCTGTAGTTATTAAACTATTTCAAATCTCATCTTCTGTAGTTATTAAACTATTTCAAATCTCATCTCCTGTAGTTATTAAACTATTTCAAATATCATCTCTATGTAGTTATTAAACTATTTCAAATCTCATCTTCTGTAGTTATTAAACTATTTCAAATCTCATCTTCTGTAGTTATTAAACTATTTCAAATCTCATCTCCTGTAGTTATTAAACTATTTCAAATCTCATCTCCTGTAGTTATTAAACTATTTCAAATCTCATCTTCTGTAGTTATTAAACTATTTCAAATCTCATCTCTGTAGTTATTAAACTATTTCAAATCTCATCTCCTGTAGTTATTAAACTATTTCAAATCTCATCTCCTGTAGTTATTAAACTATTTCAAATCTCATCTTCTGTAGTTATTAAACTATTTCAAATCTCATCTCCTGTAGTTATTAAACTATTTCAAATCTCATCTCCTGTAGTTATTAAACTATTTCAAATCTCATCATCTGTAGTTATTAAACTATTTCAAATCTCATCTCCTGTAGTTATTAAACTATTTCAAATCTCATCTCCTGTAGTTATTAAACTATTTCAAATCTCATCTCCTGTAGTTATTAAACTATTTCAAATCTCATCTTCTGTAGTTATTAAACTATTTCAAATCTCATCTTCTGTAGTTATTAAACTATTTCAAATCTCATCTTCTGTAGTTATTAAACTATTTCAAATCTCATCTTCTGTAGTTATTAAACTATTTCAAATCTCATCTTCTGTAGTTATTAAACTATTTCAAATCTCATCTTCTGTAGTTATTAAACTATTTCAAATCTCATCTTCTGTAGTTATTAAACTATTTCAAAATCTCTGTAGTTATTAAACTATTTCTGTATCTATTTCTGTAGTTATTAAACTATTTCAAATCTCATCTTCTGTAGTTATTAAACTATTTCAAATCTCATCTTCTGTAGTTATTAAACTATTTCTCCTGTAGTTATTAAAATCTCATCTCCTGTAGTTATTAAACTATTTCAAATCTCATCTCCTGTAGTTATTAAACTATTTCAAATCTCATCTCCTGTAGTTATTAAACTATTTCAATCTCATCTCATCTCAAATCTCATCTCTGTAGTTATTAAACTATTTCAAATCTCATCTTCTCTCTCCTGTAGTTATTAAACTATTTCAAATCTCATCTTCTGTAGTTATTAAACTATTTCAAATCTCATCTTCTGTAGTTATTAAACTATTTCAAATCTCATCTCCTGTAGTTATTAAACTATTTCAAATCTCATCTCCTGTAGTTATTAAACTATTTCAAATCTCATCTCCTGTAGTTATTAAACTATTTCAAATCTCATCTTCTGTAGTTATTAAACTATTTCAAATCTCATCTCCTGTAGTTATTAAACTATTTCAAATCTCATCTTCTGTAGTTATTAAACTATTTCAAATCTCATCTTCTGTAGTTATTAAACTATTTCAAATCTCATCTTCTGTAGTTATTAAACTATTTCAAATCTCATCTTCTGTAGTTATTAAACTATTTCAAATCTCTGTAGTTATTCATCTTCTGTAGTTATTAAACTATTTCAAATCTCATCTCCTGTAGTTATTAAACTATTTCAAATCTCATCTCCTGTAGTTATTAAACTATTTCAAATCTCATCTCCTGTAGTTATTAAACTATTTCAAATCTCATCTCCTGTAGTTATTAAACTATTTCAAATCTCATCTTCTGTAGTTATTAAACTATTTCAAATCTCATCTTCTGTAGTTATTAAACTATTTCAAATCTCATCTCCTGTAGTTATTAAACTATTTCAAATCTCATCTCCTGTAGTTATTAAACTATTTCAAATCTCATCTCCTGTAGTTATTAAACTATTTCAAATCTCATCTTCTGTAGTTATTAAACTATTTAAACTATTATTAAACTATTTCAAATCTCATCTCTGTAGTTATTAAACTATTTCAAATCTCATCTTCTGTAGTTATTAAACTATTTCAAATCTCATCATCTGTAGTTATTAAACTATTTCAAATCTCATCTTCTGTAGTTATTAAACTATTTCAAATCTCATCTTCTGTAGTTATTAAACTATTTCAAATCTCATCTCCTGTAGTTATTAAACTATTTCAAATCTCATCTCCTGTAGTTATTAAACTATTTCAAATCTCATCTCCTGTAGTTATTAAACTATTTCAAATCTCATCTCCTGTAGTTATTAAACTATTTCATTCTGTAGTTATTAAACTATTTCAAATCTCATCTCCTGTAGTTATTAAACTATTTCAAATCTCATCTCCTGTAGTTATTAAACTATTTCAAATCTCATCTCCTGTAGTTATTAAACTATTTCAAATCTCATCTTCTGTAGTTATTAAACTATTTCAAATCTCATCTTCTGTAGTTATTAAACTATTTCAAAACTATTTCAAATCTCATCTTCTGTAGTTATTAAACTATTTCAAATCTCATCTCCTGTAGTTATTAAACTATTTCAAATCTCATCTTCTGTAGTTATTAAACTATTTCAAATCTCATCTTCTGTAGTTATTAAACTATTTCAAATCTCATCTTCTGTAGTTATTAAACTATTTCAAATCTCATCTCCTGTAGTTATTAAACTATTTCAAATCTCATCTCCTGTAGTTATTAAACTATTTCAAATCTCATCTCCTGTAGTTATTAAACTATTTCAAATCTCATCTTCTGTAGTTATTAAACTATTTCAAATCTCATCTCCTGTAGTTATTAAACTATTTCAAATCTCATCTTCTGTAGTTATTAAACTATTTCAAATCTCATCTCTTGTAGTTATTAAACTATTTCAAATCTCATCTATTTCAAATCTCATCTCCTGTAGTTATTAAACTATTTCAAATCTCATCTTCTGTAGTTATTAAACTATTTCAAATCTCATCTTCTGTAGTTATTAAACTATTTCAAATCTCATCTTCTGTAGTTATTAAACTATTTCAAATCTCATCTCCTGTAGTTATTAAACTATTTCAAATCTCATCTCCTGTAGTTATTAAACTATTTCAAATCTCATCTCCTGTAGTTATTAAACTATTTCAAATCTCATCTCCTGTAGTTATTAAACTATTTCAAATCTCATCTCCTGTAGTTATTAAACTATTTCAAATCTCATCTCCTGTAGTTATTAAACTATTTCAAATCTCATCTCCTGTAGTTATTAAACTATTTCAAATCTCATCTCCTGTAGTTATTAAACTATTTCAAATCTCATCTCCTGTAGTTATTAAACTATTTCAAATCTCATCTCCTGTAGTTATTAAACTATTTCAAATCTCATCTCCTGTAGTTATTAAACTATTTCAAATCTCATCTCCTGTAGTTATTAAACTATTTCAAATCTCATCTCCTGTAGTTATTAAACTATTTCAAATCTCATCTTCTGTAGTTATTAAACTATTTTCAAATCAAATCTCATCTCCTGTAGTTATTAAACTATTTCAAATCTCATCTCCTGTAGTTATTAAACTATTTCAAATCTCATCTCTGTAGTTATTAAACTATTTCAAATCTCATCTCCTGTAGTTATTAAACTATTTCAAATCTCATCTTCTGTAGTTATTAAACTATTTCAAATCTCATCTCCTGTAGTTATTAAACTATTTCAAATCTCATCTTCTGTAGTTATTAAACTATTTCAAATCTCATCTCCTGTAGTTATTAAACTATTTCAAATCTCATCTTCTGTAGTTATTAAACTATTTCAAATCTCATCTCCTGTAGTTATTAAACTATTTCAAATCTCATCTCTATGTAGTTATTAAACTATTTCAAATCTATTTCATCTCTGTAGTTATTAAACTATTTCAAATCTCATCTCCTGTAGTTATTAAACTATTTCAAATCTCATCTCCTGTAGTTATTAAACTATTTCAAATCTCATCTCCTGTAGTTATTAAACTATTTCAAATCTCATCTCCTGTAGTTATTAAACTATTCCTGTAGTTATTAAACTATTCAAATTCATCTCTGTAGTTATTAAACTATTTCAAATCTCATCTCCTGTAGTTATTAAAATTTCAAATCTCATCTCCTGTAGTTATTAAACTATTTCAAATCTCATCTCCTGTAGTTATTAAACTATTTCAAATCTCATCTCCTGTAGTTATTAAACTATTTCAAATCTCATCTCCTGTAGTTATTAAACTATTTCAAATCTCATCTTCTGTAGTTATTAAACTATTTCAAATCATCTCCTGTAGTTATTAAACTATTTCAAATCTCATCTCCTGTAGTTATTAAACTATTTCAAATCTCATCTCCTGTAGTTATTAAACTATTTCAAATCTCATCTTCTGTAGTTATTAAACTATTTCAAATCTCATCTCCTGTAGTTATTAAACTATTTCAAATCTCATCTCCTGTAGTTATTAAACTATTTAAACTGTAGTTATTAAACTATTTCAAATCTCATCTTCTGTAGTTATTAAACTATTTCAAACTCATCTTCTGTAGTTATTAAACTATTTCAAATCTATTTCAAATCTCATCTCATCTCCTGTAGTTATTAAACTATTTCAAATCTCATCTCCTGTAGTTATTAAACTATTTCAAATCTCATCTCCTGTAGTTATTAAACTATTTCAAATCTCATCTCCTGTAGTTATTAAACTATTTCAAATCTCATCTTCTGTAGTTATTAAACTATTTCAAATCTCATCTCCTGTAGTTATTAAACTATTTCAAATCTCATCTCTGTAGTTATTAAAGTTTTCAAAACTAGTTTTAAACTATTTCAAATCTCATCTTCTGTAGTTATTAAACTATTTCAAATCTCATCTTCTGTAGTTATTAAACTATTTCAAATCTCATCTTCTGTAGTTATTAAACTATTTCAAATCTCATCTTCTGTAGTTATTAAACTATTTCAAATCTCATCTTCTGTAGTTATTAAACTATTTCAAATCTCATCTCCTGTAGTTATTAAACTATTTCAAATCTCATCTTCTGTAGTTATTAAACTATTTCAAATCTCATCTTCTGTAGTTATTAAACTATTTCAAATCTCATCTCCTGTAGTTATTAAACTATTTCAAATCTCATCTTCTGTAGTTATTAAACTATTTCAAATCTCATCTTCTGTAGTTATTAAACTATTTCAAATCTCATCTTCTGTAGTTATTAAACTATTTCAAATCTCATCTTCTGTAGTTATTAAACTATTTCAAATCTCATCTTCTGTAGTTATTAAATTGCACTTGAGAATCGCTGAAGCGGGGAAACAGGGATTTCCCGTCAAATGTGTCGTGGGAGCCGAGGGACCCTGAGGTCCTACCGTCCCCGCCCAGGGTAAAGGTAGAAGTAACAAAGTCGTTAGTAGG
The DNA here is from genome assembly GCF_004210375.1 of Tachypleus tridentatus. Classification (NCBI taxonomy): domain Eukaryota; kingdom Metazoa; phylum Arthropoda; class Merostomata; order Xiphosura; family Limulidae; genus Tachypleus; species Tachypleus tridentatus. The sequence goes on from NC_134833.1 coordinate 9,391,768, forward strand.
CTGGAAATTCAAAGACATTATAAAGTGTTTTCCAAAAGGAGAGACCAAATGTCCTGTTACATGAATACGGTATGCTTATTGTGGTTATTTCTTCTGTGTATTGGAAGTTACTAAAGCAGTAAATATAGATAACTTATTACACTGGCATCAACATTCGACAACTGAGAGGTTTCGGACGGTGAATACGTTTCATGTGCAATATAGGATACCTCATGTACAGTTTAACAAACGTCCGGCTGTTCCAGAAATGTGTTTATACTGCTAACTTTCCAGATAACCAACGAAGTTGTTTAAGCTCCCAATATACTGGACATACTGTTATGGCGAATGTTCAAAAACTACAGAATTAGACACTAGTGCTGTGTCAATCATGGCAATTAAACCTCGAATTCTAGTATAGAAAGCTCTTAAATTCAGTGTTGAGTCACTGGAAGACTGGTTTTAAGAAAGGTGCTAATAAGTTGTTTTTGTTTTGTTTCATTTATCATAGAATTTAAATATTAGCTTAACAGTTGCTTCATAACATGTTTGATTGAATGTTTTAACATCATTGTTCAGCTATTTAAACATTAGCAAGTAAAACCAACAAAGTAGAAAGTATGACTATTTTACTTCTCTGTTACCGTGAAATAACACATGAAGTTTTACTTTTTTCATCAGTGATGAGTTTGCCTCCGAGTGGTCATGCCACATTCATCGAATCCAGTGACCCACGTTTTACACCAGCAAAGAAGCCCAAGTTCTGTAAAGTTTGTGGTGATCGCGCCAAAAGTTATCACTTTGGAGGTCTATCCTGTGACAGCTGCAAGGCTTTCTTCAGGCGGTCAGTACAGTGCTCTGGCTACAAAAACTTCCAGTGCCCCTATCGACGGACCTGTGAAATAACCATTAGCTCGAGAAAATGCTGTCAATTTTGTAGGTTCCAAAAATGTGTAGCCATTGGAATGGAGAAGAGCTGGGTCATGACAGAAGAGGAACGTTTACACGTTTTAAGAATGCGCATGGCAAAACGACAACAAGAACACATGACGACTTTCAAACGTCAGAAGAATCGTCGAGAAAGCTATCATCCAGATCTAAAGGAAATTCATAAGTTTCTAACAGAAGACGACATTCAGTGCATCGAGTCGATAATGAACTCCTACGAAGTAAGCTGCTTGACGATTCCCTTTAACAGCAGTTTGTGCAGCCGACCTTGTGATCGTGGCCGAACTGAAGTAATCGATATGTTCTTCACAGTTATCAAACAGTTTGCACACTTTGCCCAGCAACTACATTCCTTTGCGGTTATCCCTCGACACGATCAGGAGATCTTGTTACGTACTGGCGTCATGGAATTATGCTTTCTTCGGAGTGCGTACGTGTTTGATGAAAGCCAACAAGCTTGGTCTGACCAGAACAAAATGTTCTACAAATTTTCTCCAACGCTTCTAGCGGAAGACGTGAAACGACTGGTTTCCGACGAACTCTTCGAAAAACACATGGAATTCATTCGTGGGATTAAACAGTTAGATATCGATGAACCAACACTTATGATTCTACTCGTGACTGTCCTCTTGTGTTCAGACAGACCTGAGTTGGTAAACACAGATTTAGTGGCGTCAGAACAAGAGAAATATTGTGTTTTACTTAAAAATTACATGTTGTGGAGGTTTGGTTCCATAAATTCAGCGGTTCTTTATCCTAAACTATTTTTGAAATTACCAAACTTAAGAGAACTTACAGATGCTCACAGCGATTACCATCTTAGACTTAGCACGTGGGAAGTAGAAGAAATTCAGAAACGGTTATCATGTTTGAAAGTTGAGTCACCAACACCGTATTGGAACACGTTAGAGCTGTTGGAGAAGAGTTTGGAAGCGAATGTAGGGAAGCGGTGGACGTTACGTCGTGACTTGTTAACAGATGTGAGTTCATCCTCCTCTGTTTCCATGGAAGATGAATCCAATTCAAGTGAATGTTCTGGTAAGTTCTCTTGACATCAGAAGAGCTGATTCAAAATGATCCTATTTCAGCCTTTGAATTAGCTAACAAAGTGCCTTAAAATCAAATCATCGACTACATTCGATGAAAAATATTGAAAGAATAAAGTTGTAAAGTTATGGACTTCAAATCCTCTAAAGTGTCTGAAACTTATGAGAGTGTTTACTTGAAATCCATCGAAGCGTCTAGAATAAACAAGTATTTCGATCATAAATCTATTGAAGTGTCTGGAACGTACAAGTGTTTAGATTGTAAATTAATTCACTTGTTTGGAATATTTAAGTGTTTATATTCTAAATCCATTAAACTGCCTGAAATGTGTAGATTTCCCTTTTTTTTACCAATGGATAAAATTCATAATGAGTCAGAGACTTTGAGGCTTAGCAGGATCTATGTTTAAACGTAACTTGAAATGTGATAATAGATTGTTATTATTTCAGAATTCTAACAACTTTATACGTGCTTGAGTAATAGCTTATATTCTAGTCCTTAGGTCCACACGCATGACTTCTCTACTAATTTGTTATTATTATTTCATTTCTTCATGTGTTTTTATCTCACACCTCACATACAATATGTCAATATCCTGATATGTTAAAAATTACCTATAATTTTCACGACTTCTTAAAGTTTAACACCCTGTAGTTAAAACGATAAACCTTTTGTTTATACACAGGAATTACTCTAAACAACAACACCATACAGAAAAACAAATATCTTCTTATCATGTCATTCTCTTTCATATTGATGTTCCAAAGAACAGATATACTTTAATAACACCCAACATTATTCTCAATACTGAAGTTCTGTAGTAAAATTAATATTTAATAACATCCTACATTATCCTCAATACTGAAGTTCTGTAGTGAAATTAATATTTAATAACACCCAACATTATCCTCAATACTGAAGTTCTGTAGTGAAATTAATATTTAATAACATCCTACATTATTCTCAATACTGAAGTTCTGTAGTGAAACTAATATTTAATAACATCCAACATTATCCTCAATACTGAAGTTCTGTAGTGAAATTAATATTTAATAACACCCAACATTATCCTCAATACTGAAGTTCTGTAGTGAAATTAATATTTAATAACATCCAACATTATCCTCGATACTGAAGTTCTGTAGTGAAATTAATATTTAATAACATCCTACATTATTCTCACTACTGAAGTTCTGTAGTGAAATTAATATTTAATGACATCCTACATTATCCTCAATACTGAAGTTCTGTAGTGAAATTAATATTTAATAACACCCAACATTATCCACAATACTGAAGTTCTGTAGTGAAATTAATATTTAATAACACCCAACATTATCCTCAATACTGAAGTTCTGTAGTGAAATTAATATTTAATAACATCCTACATTATCCTCAATACTGAAGTTCTGTAGTGAAATTAATATTTAATAACACCCAACATTATCCTCAATACTGAAGTTCTGTAGTAAATATTGAGGTTCCGGGGGAAAATACATTCACAACATATTGAATAACAAAGTTTGTTTGTTGTTGTTTTATTAAAGAACGTGACCTTTCATCCTAGTAACAATAGTCAATGTTGAGTGTACGAAATTGTCATTATTACGTTACGTTCTTATCTTATTAGCGATCTGTTGACAACGGTGGCTTTGTGAAGATGGCGGTAAATAGCTGTCGCTTTATTTTATAAATCGTGTCTAAGAACAAGGATAGATAAAGATAACTGTAGTTTTATGTTAAAATTAGCTGATTGTTAAAATTACAGTTAACACCAGACATACGTATGAGCTATTTAAATATAATTAATATCGGAAGCCAAAAGTTATTCAGTCCTAGTTAATCAATTTCGAGTCTATGTCAGTTTATTATAAATTTGTCTTTTTTATGTTGTATTTGATCAGTGGCTGAAAACCAGTTTTCCTAAAATAAATACCCTGGTGAGTAAGTGATGAAATATAGATATTATGATGTGTGTTATCTTTAGTTCTCATGAATTCACAAATTATTTGTCCCGTTATTGATTTAGTATTTCACTTTCTTTATGTCCAAAAAACAGAAACTCATTGGGTTTTCAAAAAGGTAATACAATATAGGGTAGAAGGGACACGTCTACCTTCCCCCCCTACTTTTACCAGCTAAATAAATTTAATTATTTTTGTGTCTCACCAACAGTCTTGTAAGACTGTGTTCTGTTTCGTGGACAACGAAGTAAAAGTTATAAACGGATAGTCTTATCGACTCCAACTGGTTAGCCTTGGCTCGGAATTTAATAGCCATTTCCTATTTGAGTGGCTGTGCGAGAAATCTCTACTACAGTACCATGTAGCTGGAACAAACATTATGTCGATTTGTATTGTAAATTTGTATTGTAAACATCTCTACTACAGTATCAGTTGTCTATAACAAATATATGTAACAAAATCTCTACTACAGTACCATGTAGCTGGAACAAACATTATGTCGATTTGTATTGTAAACATCTCTACTACAGTATCAGTTGTCTATAACAAATATATGTAACAAAATCTCTACTACAGTACCATGTAGCTGCAACAAACATTATGTCGATTTGTATTGTAAACATCTCTACTACAGTATCAGTTGTCTATAACAAATATATGTAACAAAATCTCTACTACAGTACCATGTAGCTGGAACAAACATTATGTCGATTTGCTCTGTAAACATCTCTACCACAGTATCAGTTGTCTATAACAAATATCACACATTTTAACCTGTTATCAAGGATGTAGGTTAAATGTTAAAGGCGTCTTATTCACTTGCTAATATGCCACGTGTGGAATTCTTGGAAGTGTTACTGGACCACTAACGTAAGTAAAATGAGGAGACAAACCTTATCCTAATAATTCCATTAACTTCACGCGTGAGATTCTTTTGTTATTGTTTTTAATTTTAAGAGAAACCGTTCGGTCCTGTCAAACGCTTTCCATTGAATGTTCATGAGTCTCCAATGTTGGTCCCTGTAGTTACACAACAAGGAAAAAGTTAAATATTAGTTCTTATGTTAATATGTCTTCGTGTGTTTGTGGTGTTACGTTTCTTTTGAAACTTTATGCACACAAAATCTGCTAATCGAACTTCAAGTGTCTGAGCGCTCTGTACCTACGTACAAACTGAGCCTGAGTTTCTGGCCAGAAGTTACTATACAGATCTTTCACAAATTATTACAGTTTTACTGAAACTACATTCGTAAAAACGACTGTGAGCTGTTAACATTGACGTTATGTGTTTAGGTTATTTTACACATTTCTAAACTTTCTGAATTACGGTTGAAAATTAATATGCAAAAAGAAAAAAATCATTTTATATTTTGTGTACTTTTAAAGAGATTTTCGGCTGTTACAATCCTGTCTTTCAATGTTGCCCACACACTAGAACGTTCTTTGTTAATTTGTAGAGACGACAGGTTGAGAATAAACTTTAAATTCAAAATAGCCACTACTAATCTACTTCTTATTTGGTGTTGGAGAATATTTTAACCAGCAAATAAAATACGTTCTTTAAATTAGTGAAATAAAACGTGTTTCCATTCGGTGGGAAAAATGGATACAATAAACACCAAAACTTGTACATTAGATATTTATTTACAGTCAATGTTCAGCCATTTTAAAGTTGTTTCCCAGAATGCTCTAGAAACAAATACGTCAGAGTTTTATAATTACTATATTTGGATACAATAAACACCAAAACTTGTACATTAGATATTTATTTACAGTCAATGTTCAGCCATTTTTAAAGTTGTTTCCCAGAATGCTCTAGAAACAAATACGTCAGAGTTTCATAATTACTATATTTGGATACAATAAACACCAAAACTTGTACATTAGATATTTAGTTACAGTCAATGTTCAGCCATTTTTAAAGTTGTTTCCCAGAATGCTCTAGAAACAAATACGTCAGAGTTTCATAATTACTATATTTGGATACAATAAACACCAAAACTTGTACATTAGATATTTATTTACAGTCAAAGTTCAGCCATTTTTAAAGTTGTTTCCCAGAATGCTCTAGAAACAAATACGTCAGAGTTTCATAATTACTATATTTGGATACAATAAACACCAAAACTTGTACATTAGATATTTATTTACAGTCAAAGTTCAGCCATTTTAAAGTTGTTTCCCAGAATGCTCTAGTAACAAATACGTCAGAGTTTCATAATTACTATATTTCACATGTTTCTAATTTTCCAGAAGATATTGTATATAGAAATATACGAGAGAAATCAGGCGATGCTCGGTGAAGCTATATAACGGTGCAGGGGAAAATCCATATGTGAAGTTTAATGAATATTCACTTCCTTTCACTTCTAACTTCGATTTTTAACGTTTCAGTCATAATACGATCCATGTGCTAACTTCAGTTTTAACGTTTCAACCACAACAATGGTTGATGAATTTTTAAATGTAGTCCAAATCCCAGCTGCACTGGGTTCACTCCTAACGTTTCAATCCCGAGTTTCTCAATCTTATGAAAACATTCTATTAATATTACAGTTCCAGTAGTTATCCAAGTGCAAACTGACTCTTATACTTAATGATTCCTGAAAAGGACCATTTTAGTACTTTCACGTTAAGAGTTCAGTACTATTAAACACAAACTTTGTTGGATTTTACACAAACCAAACCGGTCATAATAACAATATAAGTGAAGGTTTGGGTACTTCCGGTCTTAAAGTGTCTAGTTTTACCGTTTGTAAAAATGGTAGACAAATATACACACACCACAAATTTGTGGCATATATAAACAGGTTTCAGACATCTGCGCAGTGAAAATACCTCAAAACCTAAAATAAAAACATCAAGGACATCTTACTTGTTACACGTGCAAAAGTATTTATGATAAATCAAATAACAAATTTTCATAGGTAATATATTAAAATATCAGAAGAGACTTAAAACATATCACACCTAATATTACAAACAACTGAATTTCTTTTATAATTTCAAGACAGTTTATTAAACCCTGCATATTGTATTATAATGTTTACAAAGTATTATAAAACTCAACTTATCGTTTTATTAAATCCATGTTTTATTTCTAAAATAAAGTTAATTTATTATGCAAAAATTTAACGTTCTAGATTTGTTTTCATATTTTAAAGATCCATCTTGATTCATGAACTACAAATTGAGATAGTATTTCTTTACCCGTCAGTTCATCCTGAAAAGGGAGAGTTATTTGTGTTATGTATGCAATAACTTAGTGTAACTCTTTCATCACATCATTTCCTTTCTGTTTGTATGAAGAACAACAAAACTCACAAGGCCCCGGCATGGCCAGGTGGTTAAGGTACTCGACTCGTAATCCGAGGGTCGCAGATTCAAAACCCCGTCACACCATACATGCTCGCCCTTTTTCAGCCGTGGGGGAGTTATAATGTGACGGTCAATCTCATATCCCACTATTCGTTTGTAAAATAGTAGTCCAAGAGTTGGCGGTGGGTGGTGATGACTAGCTGCTATCCCTCTAGTTTTACAATGCTAAATTAGGGACGGCTAGAGTAGATAGCCCTCGTGTAGCTTTGCGCGAAATTCAAAACAAATCAAATCAATACATCTGACTCTAGGGTTTACTATTGGACAAAACAAGTCAATCGTAGCAGTCAGTGCTAAAGACGTTTCTACGTGAGGACGAATGCTACTGCTGCCAAAATCTGATACAGATTTGTTCGAGCAATCTGGACTGAAAACAGATAACCCTCTTGTTGCTTCGCGCGTAATTCAAAACAAACCAAAACTCAGTTAAAGACGTAAACGTTTCAGTCACCAACCTACTGAGAAGATCTGGCTAAAAGTTAAAGGTAGTCTGAAATCTCTCCCTCAGGCGAACGCCGAAGCCTCGTCGATGATTGGATGACTATCGTTTCCGTTGTTTGGAGAAAATTTGTCAAGAAATAATCAATCATTGATCTAATTGGTTTATTATTTTTGAAGGGGCATTGTTAAGATGATATATGTCAGTCAAATGCGTAGAAAACACGAGATAACTTGAACAGTACGTTAAACATGAGAGACAAGAGTAGAACACAACACACATATGTTTATTATGAGAATTTTAACACAAAACATAAACACATAACCTATATAAATCAACACTGATGTTGTATAGACTATAAGATTAATAAAGCTAATAAGGCTCTGGTTAATTAAACAAACGTATAGATCATATTAAATATATGGACAAAGTCGTGTGTATTAATACCTGGATTATTTTAAAAACCAGTTTTATTCCTTTTAGTAGCATAGCACTCGACACTATAATATCTTTTATATCTTGTAATGATATATCTTTCCAGACTCTAAATATACCACTCGACATTCAAATGAATTTTTTATCTTGTAATAATATATCTTTCCAGGCTCTAAATATATCATTCGTCGGTCTAAAAACAAATTTTATATCGTAAACTTTCTCCAAATTTTCATATTAGGTTTTATATCCTATTATGATATACATATCTCCAGACTCAAAGATACCGTTCCATATTCTGACAACAGGAGTTATGTCTTTTAATGGTATACTTCTCCAGACTGTCATGACAAATAATAATAGCAGATCATTAACTGTTCTGCCTCTTTTATCTGTCCGATGGGTGGTTTTCACGTCGTTATGTCCACCGTGATTCTGATCTCTGACCCACTTCGGTGTCTCTCACGTTATTCCCTATACTTCAGTGGCTGTACTTACCTTCGCAATGAACAAGAACGCCCTGACCTTTTAATTTTGTTTACTTTTTTCTTGTACAGAGGTATGTCAAAATCAGAGGTATGTCAAGATATGCATCTATTCCCAAAGTATTAATAATAAGTGTATATATATGGACTAAGTAGCAGCCTCAGGTTAGATGCCTATCAAATATTACACTATTACCGTGATCCGATTGAAACTGGTCTTTCACTGTGTTGAGCTAAGTTATCTGGTCGCTGAAACCCTCTGGTAACCTAGATATTATTGTCCACAATCTTTTTGTTGAACTTTGGAAACAATTTCAAATGACTTATTTATTATCTAAAGACGTGTTATTAGAGCACGTGAACATTGGTATGTTAGTTGTTCTCAATGACCAAACAGCAAATAAACAAGATGGAAGTATAAACAAACTATTACAAAGTTGAACTTTGTTCAGGTTTACGATCCACGCCCTAAGAGGGAAACGTAAGACACACTATTTCACCTGTTATTATAATGATGGATCATTTTGGTTAGAAAATGGACTTTTAATGCTATCCTTGTGATTATTTATAGGTTTTGAGTCGATAAGGTTAAAGTAGATAATATTTTATATGGAAATCGACGTTATGTTTAATACGCTTTGAAAGCTGTTAGGCCAGTGAACAATACGAAACTACTAGCTTTTGTTATTATTCGATGATTTATTCGCGTATTGTAGGTGATAAACTTGTCTACTTGTATATCACTCTGATTTATTGGAAGGCCCACTTGGAACTATCAAGAAGAAACATCTTTAAATGAAGTTCAGGTTACTTGTGTTATTAGTACGGAAGCCGAACCGTATCACCAGATTTAGTACTGGCTACTATCGCTTCGGCCAGTGACCAGAAACCGTCAGGAGGAAATACAGTAAAACACAGGGGTCAAAACAAACTGGACAATCATCTACACATGTGGTTTGACCAATAGATGTATTGCTTAAATAATCCAACGTACACACGATACATTATATGGCTAATACCTCCTCCAAATTAACTACACACGATACATTATATGGCTAATACCTCCTCCAAATTAACTACACACGATACATTATATGACTAATACCTCCTCCAAATTAACTACACACGATACATTATATGACTAATACCTCCTTCAAATTAACGTACAAACACTACATTATACGGTTTTACTTTAAGATCATCTGAAAATTTCAAACTTACATTTATTTATCATTTGTAGCTTCCAGTACATTAGCACCAGTATGGCTCGAAATGAATTAAAAACCTACTGAACCGAAGTTCTTAACGTACAAGGATTATCTGTTTAACATGATTGAACTAGGTTTTACGTATAAATGTCCGAAACTGAATATTCACGATTGTGTAACGACGGTTTGGGTATTCCTTACTTATTCGGAAAGAAATGTAATTTCCGATGCGTTAAAAAGACGTAAAGATATTAATGAAATGTTGGGTGTTACAGTGTTTAATATTACCAGAAGTCGCTTTATTTATAGTGTTATCTCAAATCTGTTCGTATTTTCCCAATGGCCCCGCATGGCCAAGCGTGTTAAGGCGTGCGACTCGTAATCTGGGGGTCGCGGGTTCGCATCCCCGTCGCGCCAAACATGCTCGCCCTTTCAGCCGTGGGGCGTTATAATGTGACGGTCAATCCCACTATTCGTTGGTAAAGAGTAGCCCAAGAGTTGGCGGTGGGTGGTGATGACTAGCTGCCTTCCCTCTAGTCTTACACTGCTAAATTAGGGACGGCTAGCGCAGATAGCCCTCGAGTAGCTTTGTGCGAAATTCAAAACAAACAAACAAACAAATTTTCCCAATATTTATAATTTAAATGAAAAAATAATAATTTAATATTTTTACGAAAGTGCAAAACCTATTTAGGCAAGAGGTTATTGGGTTTTAACCCAAAACGTAACAAAATTAAAAAGTTACTGCTGTTATAGGCACAAGCGACACCACACTTTACACAGCAATAAAGAACGACTGTCTTGGGCAGGAAAAAAATGGATATTTGAGACAATCACTGGAATTTATTTCTCCGAATTGTTTGTCACGAAGAAAAGTAACTTGGTCCAAACGTGTCGCGCTGATTAATAGAATACAGTTTAAACGGATGTTTCGTGACTTGTAAGGCCTAACATTGACTGTGATCTACTAAGTTAAGCTATAACAAAACGTAACAAAAATGGCTGATTTATATTTTAGATATAATAATTGTATTCAAACAAATCGTTGACGTGCGCCTTGACAAAGTGTGTCATTGTGGGCTTCCCAAACTTTCTACGTGAGATAATTTCACTTTTGACAGGATATAAGACTGTTTTCTTTTTACTAAGATGATGGTGACATCGCGGCCCTGAAGCCACGCTAACCAGCTGTCTTACACCTTGCCGAGCATAGGCGAATATTTTATCTGTCTCGTTTTTCATTCAGGTAGTCCCGAACACGTACGTTGACAGTGATAGCATTGTCTTAAGCCTATTAATCTGGAAATTCAAGTGAAACTGATCGTGGAAGTAATCGGACTTACAAATACCGAGTTTGTCTATAGAACGTCGTATGAAATTACTGTTTACTAGCAGTTAATAGCAATCACGAATACAATGTTCACAGAAAGATAGATAACAGACTGTTCGTTCATCTGGAAATTTATGCAGTGTCTTTTGTTTCTGTAAGGCCTGAGTAATGTGTTCGCAATAAACATGTTTGAAACCAGTAACTACAGCCTCTAAAATGATGTGAACAGATAACACTAATGACTTCACGAGGACAGCTACTTGTTGATTTTATCAGACCTTCAATATTCCAATAGACATGTGGACTGAAATCGTAAACTGAGACGATCTTGAAGGATATCGAGTTAACTGTTGTCCACAAGGAATGTCATAAACAGTTGTCTACAAGGAATGTCATAAACAGTTGTCTAGAAGTATTATCATAAACAGTTGTCACAAGATGGATAATTAACAGATGTCCACAAGGTGTATCATAAAGAGTTGTCCACAAGGTGTACCATAAATAGTTGTCCACAAGTATTATCATAAACATTTGTCTACAAGGAATGTCATAAACAGTTGTCACAAGATGGATAATTAACAGATGTCCACAAGGTGTATCATAAAGAGTTGTCCACAAGGTGTACCATAAACAGTTGTTCACAAGTATTATCATAAACATTTGTCCACAAGAAATGTCATAAACAGTTGTCACAAGATGGATAATTAACAGATGTCCACAAGGTGTACCATAAACAGTTGTCCACAAGTATTATCATAAACATTTGTCTACAAGGAATGTCATAAACAGTTGTCACAAGATGGATAATTAACAGATGTCCACAAGGTGTATCATAAAGAGTTGTCCACAAGGTGTACCATAAACAGTTGTCCACAAGTATTATCATAAACATTTGTCTACAAGGAATGTCATAAACAGTTGTCACAAGATGGATAATTAACAGATGTCTACAAGGTGTATCATGAACAGTTTCCCATAAGGTGTATCATAACATCATCTAAGTTTCTTTGTTAATCTATCATCGTAAAGTTAATATTGGATAAGCTATCATGTAGAAGACAGGTTATCCGGAGCTATAACTGTATTTAGTAGCCTGAAACTTGCTGTTCGATATCCGACTGAATGCATGCATTCATAATACAATACTTAGACATCAAACAAACTGAATGTACTTGTTCATAATACAATACATAAACATCAAACAAACTAACTGAATCTACTTGTTCACAATACAATACATAAACATCAAACAAACTAACTGAATGTACGTGTTCATAATACAATATTTAGATATGAAACAAGCTAACTGAATGAACGTGTTCATAATACAATACATAAACATCAAACAAACTAGCTGAATGTACGTGTTCATAATACAATATTTAGATATGAAACAAGCTAACTGAATGAACGTGTTCATAATACAATATTTAGATATGAAACAAGCTAACTGAATGTACGTGTTCATAATACAATACATAAACATCAAACAAACTGAATGTACGTGTTCATAATACAATATTTAGATATGAAACAAGCTAACTGAATGTATGGGTTCATTATACAATATCTGGACATCAAGGAAGCTGACTGAATGCATGTGTTCCATGTAGTGATACAACTGTATCTGGTGTTATCGAACTGTGAAAAGTAATTGTTCTGTGTCGCGGACGCAGTTCTTTGTCTTAAATATCAACCATATGTTAGAAGTTAAAACAACATTGTGACGTATTTACAGATATAGACTCTCACTTATGTAATTCTTGTATGAACTGTTAAACTAAATATAATTAAAAATAAGTTAACTGGGTATCTGATATAGATCCTCTAAGTAGTATACGAAGGCCAAACTATTTCGTTGGTTGGATAGCAAGCTAAGACTGACAGACATGTACTCTACAGCATAAATTCTTTTAACAATTCAAATTTACAGTGAAACAGTTGAAACTTGAAGTCACAGAATACTATAAAACTATCAAAATGTGGACTATCAAAATTTAAGGAAAAATGACCACTAAAAGCTTTGACCGAAAAGTAAACATCCATAATACACAAAAATATAATGTTTATTTTATATTCAAACCACAGACGGAGAGCCTTTTAAAACATTTTTATTGGTTCTCTGTTCTGAGGGAACAATCAGGAATACGTCATCATTCCTAGTGTGAGAACAAAATGTTTGATGAAGAACTGAAGAGCTTGTGTGGCGAGAGAAAACGGAAACTGAAGTGAAATTCACATTTTAGAACAAGAAACACCACATGTGTTATGCCTTATCTTTTCTAGAAGTCATTTGATCAGTTTGAACCTGAAATTAACATCTTGTTTTATACCGTTTTGTTCCGATGGAATCCGCATATTTTCACCAAATTAAACTGTGGTATATATTCAAGTGTTATAACACTCAACGTAGAAAAACGAAATCTTCGGAGGACTTGTTTTCTATATAAAATTAAATAATATTTTCTATGTAAAATACACAGAAGATTTCAATAGTAATTAGTTTGATTTATTGCGTGTGTATAACAGTTTTGTATTTACAGTTTGTATGACTCGTGTGTTACAAGGGATCCCGCAACATGTCGATATAGAAACTAACTGTTAGTGCATAAATAGTTTCAAACACATGTGTTCAAAAAGCTGAACAGATGTTAGAAACTAATGTGTTATGAACAGTGTATTCAAATATTTATCGCTAAATCTGACTAAACCATGTGATAACCGATACGATGTTGTCGATTTCAAACAAAATGTATGTTGTATGCATTTAATTCAAGAAATAAAGGATATCAGTTAATGGTTTATCAGTCATCTGGCTTATTCTTTATCATTAACTTTATTGAAATGAATTTGACTTTATTATAAAAGGCTAACCTTTCATTAGGTTATTGGGCTGTGAAATGTGGTTTCTTTGTTTCAAACTTAGCTCCACATTAACTCACAACTTTATGATAAATGCATTTATGTATTTGTTTCATAGCATAGTCACACTGGATTCTACTCAGCAGGGAATCGAACCCTGGACTTTAGCACTTTTCCAAATAGCATATATACAAACTATATATTTTAAGAAGCATCCTGCACTTTTAAAATGAAGTTAAGTAAGTACATGTGCCAGTATATGTCTGAAACAATTATAACAATCACTAACACAATAAATTATGACTTTTGGTTCATTCTTACGACTGGATTTGCATTAGAATTTTTGTAAACATTCCGCATTTAGACAAACTGACCAGTTCGTTACATGCAGGTGGGCTAAGCGACCTGGTCAAAATCTCCTAGAGTTTAAATCTATCCCTACTAAACGGAAGGAATCCAGCTAGTGAGCAGTTTATCCTATACAAGAGGTGTTTGTTTCAACACGTTCCTCAGGAGACAAGGGGACTTTACAAAACACAACACAATTTGTTAAATATTTAGTGTACATTCCATCCAGAAACACCTGAAAAGGTTGTTTTCGACTATATTTTCGAAACAAGTTTTCGTTTGATAATTGATAATTTTAAAGTGAAATACAGCATCCTCAAGTCTCCATGCTAGTTAGTATTAGGGTCAACCCTATGGGAGTATATTTGATATATATCAATAAAGTCACGTTTTAGTATCATTAACTGTCAACCTTTAATTCGTCTGCTCTCACTTTTATGTTGAATATTCGGTTCATATACCAACGAGTTCACCTGTGATTTAGTAAGGAAGGTTGAAGACTCATAACAGTGAACAGAGGGATGAGCAGACAGGTGCACTACAGACATAATATTGAACTCGACTTGCTGCGTTATATCTCCCAAGGTAGTTCTAAACTCAATATGTGTCACTTGGAGACTTCTTGTGCTTGGCAGCTCGTGATACACTGACAGATTACAGTCACCTTACCACTTCAAGTCACTTTGCGCAACCCCAACACTAAAATAATTCGGAAAATGTAATTTTTTTAGCTAATAAAAATTACTAAATAATTTCCTTTCAATTAAAAAACTGGCTAAGGTAGTTTGTTTGTTTTTTCAACAAAAATTTTTCTCCAATTGGTTCGTGAGAAAACCATTAAAACCGAACAGTCAAAATGGCTAATCAAATTAAATATTTTATTATTATCTGACTCTCTATTTTTATTCTAGTTATTTCTAGTTACCGTAAGATTAATTATCCATTGTTTTGTGCGATATACTTTTACTTTGATTACCATGTCTTGATTTGGGTTTCTTTACCAAAATCATTGTCTTTTCTAGATTGAAAAAAACATCTTATCACCCAAGCTAATAAAAAAACATTTACGTGTTACTTGAGTAGAATAGTTATCATTTATCATGGCTGAACGTAAATATATCTTTGATTTTAATCCAGGCTACTATAAACCATTTGATGATCCTTCTCTTACGTAATAAAGTACTTCAAGGTAAACCTTACAATATTAGCCAATGTACTGTAATAAACCTATGCGCTAGAACCTTAATGGAACTCTACCATTTAAAGGGGTGCAAAAAGAATACTTTCTCGAACAATTATAACAACAATACTTCGTTGAACAATTATATAAATCACGAATGACACTAATAGAAAGATACTTGTCTCCGTAAGTACTGAATCATACTTATGAGCTATTGCAAAACAATTAGAATTAATTTCATTACTAGTTGTATGCACACACATCACCTGTTTCAATTTAAAAATAACATTATTACCTTTATATAAATCATTTTGTTTAATGAAAAAAACAATTATAAACGTTTCGCTGTTGAAATGAGGAATGCTAAAAATGAAATGAAAATCGTAAAAAAGAACGTATAATTGATAATAAAATCAAAACACAGAATATATGTATAAAACCTATACGTGGGTAACAATAGTTAATGAAGGCATAGCATATCTTTGGGCTAAAAACATTAACTAATAAGAAGTAAACAAAGAAACCGTAATTCAAAGAGATTTTAATGTATAAAAAAAACTCGACCGTTCTTTACCGAGGTGACCCTAATCATTAGTCACGACAATTTTAATTGTTTTACCGAAACTAGTGGGCTAAAATTACTAATATATATTATTTACTTTTCTTGTCCCCACAGGGACAGCCATCAGTCTGAAGATTTACAATGCTTCAACTAGGAGTTCGATTTTTCTCGGTGGACACAGGAGAGCAGCCCTCTGTGGCTTTGTCATTGTGCTGAAAGACTTCATTTTTATATACTCACCGAAATAATTATATCATTCTTCATTTAACCGGCTTTATAACGCCACAAGCTGCTTTTCTCTTTGAAGTAATGTATTCAATAACATTAAACATTTTTGAACTTGATATACGATATACTGGAAGTGTCTTAAATACAAGGGGTTTAAATTTCAAAAAACAACTTAAGATTATTCCAGTCAAACTAATATAAGCAATTTCTCAGTGATGTCGAGATAATCCACTTGTGGAGAAAGATATACATGTAAAACGGCTCGTTTGGGTTGAGAAAATATTTTACGTAGAGGAGCGATCAACGTCTCGACCTTCGGTCATCGTCAGGTTCAAAGAAAGAAAGAGGTAACTGACCGGAAGCTGACCACATGTTTGAAAGTGGTTGTGTAACTGAATGTCGCAATGTAGAGGGCGTGCGTAGATGTTTGAATATATAATTTTATATTATTTATTTTATTATTTTAATATAGGTATAAAGATGTTCCTTTGTATTGGTTTATTTTGGGCTTAAGTCGTTGTATAAGTAAAGAAACAAACATAAACAAACACAAATTAAAGAAGCCTCACTTACACAACAACTTAAGCCTAAAATAAACCAATACAAAGGAACACCTTTATATCTATATTAAAAATAATATAATAAATAATAATAATAAAATAAATAATATAAAATTATATATTTAAACATCTAAGCACGCCATCTACACTCCGACACTCAGTTATATAACTCCTTTCAAACATGTGGTCAGCTTCCGGTCAGTTACCTCTTTCTTTGTGAACCTGACGATGACCGAAGAAGGTCGAAACGTTGTTCGCTCCTCTACGTAAAATATTTTCTCAACCCAAACGAACTATTTTTACATATATAAACAATTTATATTTACGATAAGTACATAGAAGTAAATCAGTTCTTTGGAACCTTTGTTTCTATTCAAAATGCATAATGTTTGAGGCACACATGTTTTATTTATTAAATTTATGGCCCAGCATGGCAGACGATTAGGGCGAGGGTTCGAATCTCTGTCCTACCCAACATGCCGTCCCTTAAAAACGTGAAGCCAGCTCAAGGAGGATAAAACTCCAGTAACTTAATGAATTAACATAAAATAACGGTGAATATTTCGATGAACTGAAATTTGGTTTATTACAAAACAACCCGACGGTTATCTGTGCTTGTCGCCTCTAATTTGGCTATTCAACACCACCCACCGCCAAATCCTGGGCTACTCTTTCATCGACTCGTATTAGGATTGGCCAAAACATTATAACACTCTCAGAGCATAAAGGGCGAGCATCCTCGGTGAGAGGAATTCGAAATTTCGACCCCCAAATTGCAAGTCTGGCACTCAAACTACTAGACCGTGCCACCCACCATACAACGAAGACAGTGTTGTTATTTATGACATTTGTTTATTACAAACTACACAACTGCCTATCTTCACGCTGTTTTTGAGAAGAAACAAATTTGGATTTTAGCATTTTAAGTCCATAAGCTGACTGATCACCCACCAGGGAATCTGTAGACCGTGAATAAATCATGTTTTTTTCTTAAATTTCCATTTCTGCATTAAGCCTACTTTTGTAAACATACATAGCTTTAGTCTTCGAAGACTAGTATAGTGAGAAAGGTGAACCTGATTGGTGTTTCTACTTTCACTGATCCTTCTGTAACTGTCTACTTATATGCTTCACACACGAAGATTTATTAAACTGAAAACATTAACTTGATTAATTGTTGACTATTAAAACTAAGTTCAGTCCAGAAACTCCCACAGAGAGTGTTTTTGTACGTATGCTTACTTGTTAACTGATAAATTTTAAAATAAAATACAGCATGTTCAAGTCCATACCAGCTAGTATTAAGGTCAACCCTTTAGGAGTAAATTTGATATATATCAATAAATCCACATTCACAGTATCATTAACTAAGTAACTGCCAATTTCTTATGCTTCTTCCATCATATTTTGATGTTTAGCTTCCATCTGAGATATGAATTATTTCACTTGCGATTCAGTTGGGAAGAATGAAGCATCACGATAGTCAGGAGTGGGATGGGCAGATAGAAACACTTTAAAAGCAGCTACAAACGAAATATCGTACTCGCCTTGTTGCACACTAGATACATATAGTATCACTATTTCATTTACTTACATTAAGACCATGACTTATGTTTAACTTATTAACAATCATAATGCATCACTGTTTCATTTACTAACATTAAAATCATGACTGTATGATATACCTATTAACAATAATAAGGTATAACTATTTCATTTACTTACATTAAAACCATGACTGTATGATATACCTATTAACAAGAATAAGGTATAACTATTTCATTTATTTACATTAAAACCATGACTGTATGATATACCTATTAACAATAATAAGGTATAACTATTTCATTTATTTACATTAAAACCATGTCTGTATGATATACCTATTAACAATAATAAGGTATAACTATTTCATATACTTACATTAAAACCATGACTGTATGATATACCTATTAACAATAATAAGGTATAACTATTTCATATACTTACATTAAAACCATGTCTGTATGATATACCTATTAACAATAATAAGGTATAACTATTTCATTTATTTACATTAAAACCATGTCTGTATGATATACCTATTAACAATAATAAGGTATAACTATTTCATTTACTTACATTAAAACCATGACTGTATGATATACCTATTAACAATAATAAGGTATAACTATTTCATTTATTTACATTAAAACCATGTCTGTATGATATACCTATTAACAATAATAAGGTATAACTATTTCATATACTTACATTAAAACCATGACTGTATGATATACCTATTAACAATAATAAGGTATAACTATTTCATATACTTACATTAAAACCATGACTGTATGATATACCTATTAACAAGAATAAGGTATAACTATTTCATTTATTTACATTAAAACCATGACTGTATGATATACCTATTAACAATAATAAGGTATAACTATTTCATTTATTTACATTAAAACCATGACTGTATGATATACCTATTAACAATAATAAAATATAACTATTTCATTTATTTACATTAAAACCATGTCTGTATGATATACCTATTAACAATAATAAGGTATAACTATTTCATTTACTTACATTAAAACTATGACTGTATGATATACCTATTAACAATAATAAGGTATAACTATTTCATATACTTACATTAAAACCATGACTGTATGATATACCTATTAACAATAATAAGGTATAACTATTTCATTTACTTACATTAAAACCATGACTGTATGATATACCTATTAACAATAATAAGGTATAACTATTTCATATACTTACATTAAAACCATGACTGTATGATATACCTATTAACAATAATAAGGTATAACTATTTCATATACTTACATTAAAACCATGTCTGTATGATATACCTATTAACAATAATAAGGTATAACTATTTCATTTATTTACATTAAAACCATGTCTGTATGATATACCTATTAACAATAATAAGGTATAACTATTTCATTTATTTACATTAAAACCATGACTGTATGATATACCTATTAACAATAATAAAATATAACTATTTCATTTATTTACATTAAAACCATGTCTGTATGATATACCTATTAACAATAATAAGGTATAACTATTTCATTTACTTACATTAAAACTATGACTGTATGATATACCTATTAACAATAATAAGGTATAACTATTTCATATACTTACATTAAAACCATGACTGTATGATATACCTATTAACAATAATAAGGTATAACTATTTCATTTACTTACATTAAAACCATGACTGTATGATATACCTATTAACAATAATAAGGTATAACTATTTCATATACTTACATTAAAACCATGACTGTATGATATACCTATTAACAATAATAAGGTATAACTATTTTATTTACTTACATTAAAACCATGTCTGTATGATATACCTATTAACAATAATAAGGTATAACTATTTCATTTACTTACATTAAAACTATGACTGTATGATATACCTATTAACAATAATAAGGTATAACTATTTCATATACTTACATTAAAACCATGACTGTATGATATACCTATTAACAATAATAAGGTATAACTATTTCATATACTTACATTAAAACCATGACTGTATGATATACCTATTAACAATAATAAGGTATAACTATTTTATTTACTTACATTAAAACCATGACTGTATGATATATTAATTAACAATGATGAGGTATCACTTATTTACTTACATTAAAACTATGCTAATAAACAATAATAACTTATTGTGAAGGCTAGTTGTTCTTTGATGTATTTTAATGTATAAAAAACTGTTATATTGTTCTTATCTATAATATGTCACTGAGATCTCTTATGACGGAACTTAAAACACTTTTATATTTCTAAACTTTCTGGGTTCTTATTTTTTAAAATTGGATGTAAATTCCTACTACCTTATGTCAGTTTAATACGTAACACAGCAAGTCCTGTTTCTTTAATAAATTAATTTAAGTAGTGTTAGCAGTACTGTAACGAACACATTGCTTTAGAAATAAACATAATGACCCTGTTCGTTTAATATGTGACTGTATAAAATGATTAATATTATAACCAAATATTACCAACAAAAATAAAGTTGTTTTAAATCAATGGCAAAATGAGAAATAAATTTATTTACGTAGCAGTTCAGGAACTTTTCAAGCTAAAATCGGTGTTTGAGTCCTGAGATTGTTAATGCAACGATACGATAAAGAAAAATAAGGTAATGAAATTATTAAGTGTTTTTTTTTTAAGACACAGCAACTGAAATACAAACTCTTCTGTGACTACGTTCAATTATTTTAGTTCCACCCTTTCGATTCAAGAGGGCGGACTCTGTTACCTTCGGTAGGGGATAAAACTGCTAGTCTGGGGCGACTGTCATTAAGCCTTACGCTTTCCTGGCTCACCCTGTGTCAAATGCTTCAGGAGCGACCGGAAGCTCTATTCTATTCTTCTAGCCTTGATATGTCTAATCTACAAGACTTCGTGGGCTCTTCCAATCAGCTTTCAGTAGCAAACTCGCGATTTGAGGACGCTTGCTAGAACAAAAGAACCGATAAATGGCGAATACCAAATAAATTGCCTGAGCTCTTAAATTGTTATTTATGTCAGCTGTGAGAAAAAGAGGAAGATTTACAGCAATTATGAGAATGTAGAGAAACATTTAACTACTTCTGTTGCTTTATTTTACTTTCTGCCGTAACATACTTCTTGTTATTTTACAAACATACCCTCATGTATCATTATCAGACAGCCAACAATGTGACAGGAGAGAAAACAAAGAAACACAGTAGACCAAAACTGCCTGTCTGTCTTCAGTTTCTACACAAGGTTTATTTCTTTCTTCTATTCTAAGCCTATGTTTTCCTATTTATATAATGAGGAAATAAATAAAAAATAGAATATGTAAATTTTCACGTGGGAAAGACGCGACAAGAGATGATTTTTTGTGTTTTTTTACTACAAAGAATTTCAAGGAACATGTCTTTATATAACACCATAACCGCTTTCAGCCACCTATAGGAATATCTAAATTTCTTGTCCATGCTTAGTAACAAGAGTCAGTACATGAAGTTGACGTATCTCAAGGATGTGAGAGATTTACGTGTTTACACGATTGCTTTTTTACTATAATACTATACTTTTATTTGATAGTTTTAGGAACAAAACCCATTTTAATATATAGTTAATTAAAATTTAAATTGTTAAATACAAAACACTTAAAGGAATAACAATTATCAAATGAAATTATTAAAACACTTTGAACACAGTACTGAAATGGAAACTACACCAGAGAAGGCTTACATTTTAAGTGCTTAAAGTATTAACTGATACTGGGTTATAATTCTTGGTTATAGTTTCGGTAGGGATAATTGTTGTGATTGGTAGCTACACGATTGCCTAAATTTCCAGTTTCGTGATCTAATTAACAGAAAGGTTAACGAACTATCCTAAAGACATAAACCACTCTTAAATTAATATCCAACCGCTACAGAATATTAAAAACATGTGATATGAAACACTGTTCAAGTGAGAGCCACATGATACAGAATAGTAACCATATATGATATGAAACACTGTTCAAGTGAGAGCCACGTGATACAGAATAGTAACCATATATGATATGAAACACTGTTCAAGTGAGAGCCACATGATACAGAATTGTAACCATATATGACATGAAACACTGTTCAAGTGAGAGCCACATGATACAGAATAGTAACCATATATGATATGAAACACTGTTCAAGTGAGAGCCACAAGATACAGAATAGTAACCATATATGATATGAAACACTGTTCAAGTGAGAGTCACATGATACAGAATAGTAACCATATATGATATGAAACACTGTTCAAGTGAGAGCCACATGATACAGAATATTAACAAAACACGATATGAAACACTGTTGAAGTAAGATACACATAATACAGAATATTAACAATACACGATATGAAACACTGTTGAAGTAAGATACACATGACACAGAATATTAACAAAACACGATATGAAACACTCTGAAAGTAAGATACACATGACATAGAATATTAACAATACACAATATGAAACACTGTTGAAGTAAGATGCACATGACACAGAATATTAACAATACACGAAATGAAACACTGTGGAAGTAAGATACACATGACACAGAATATTAACAATACACGATATGAAACACTGTTGAAGTAAGATACACATGACACAGAATATTAACAATACACGAAATAAAACACTGTGGAAGTAAGATACACATGACACAGAATATTAACAATACACGATATTAAATATTGTTGAAGTAAGATGCACATGACACAGAATATTAACATTACACAACATGAAACACTGTGGAAGTAAGATCCACATGACACAGAATATTAACAATACACGATATGAAACACTGTTGAAGTAAGATACACATGACACAGAATATTAACAATACACGATATTAAATATTGTTGAAGTAAGATGCACATGACACAGAATATTAACAATACACACTATGAAACACTGTTGAAGTAAGATACACATGATCCAAAATATTAATAACATGTGATATGAAACACTGTGGAAGTAAGATCCACATGATTCAAAACATCAGTAATAAGTTATAGGAAACACTGTCGAATTAAGGTCTACATGACACAGAATATTAACAACACGTGATGTGAGAAACGTTTGAAGTAAAATACACGTGATAAAGAAAATCAACACTAAATAATATAAAACACTGTTAAGTAAGATCAACATCATACAGTATGTTAACAATAAATGATGTGTAAACCTTTAAAGTAAGATCCACATGATACACAATCTCAAAAATACATGATATGAAACACTCATGACGTAAGTTCCACATGACACAAAATATGAATAATACATGATATGAAAATCTGAAGAAGTAAAAATCCAGTTAATAATGAATATTAACAACACTTGGTGTAAAAAGCTCTCGAAGTAAAATCCACAAGAAACAGAATAGTAACCAAAAATGGGATTTAAAACTGTTGAAGTAAGACAATCGTGATACAGAATATTTACAATATAAAACACTGTTGAAGTAAGACAATCGTGATACAGAATATTTACAATATAAAGCACTGTTGAAGTAAGATTCACATCATACAAAATATTAACGATACTTGATATCAAGCACTATTGAATGAAATCCACATGATACCGAATATAACAATACATGATATGAAACACCATTGAAGTAAAATCCATATTACACAGATTGCGAAAAACTATATAAATAAAATTCACATAATAAGAACATTAACAATATAGGATATGAAACTCTCCTTAACTGAAATACACATTATACAGAATATTAACAACACATGATATGAAAGAGTGTTGAAGTAAGATACTCTTGATACAGAATATTAACAACACATGATATGAAAGAGTGTTGAAGTAAGATACTCTTGATACAGAATATCAACAACACATGATATGAAAGAGTGTTGAAGTAAGATACTCTTGATACAGAATATTAACAATACACGATATGAAACACTGTTTAAATATGATCTATATCATAAAGAATATCAACAATACATGATATGAAACACTGTTCAAGTATGATCTATATCATAAAGAATATTAACAATACACGATATGAAACACTGTTCAAATATGATCTATATCATAAAGAATATTAACAATACACGATATGAAACACTGTTCAAGTATGATCCATATCATAAAGAATATTAACAATACATAATATGAAACACTGTTCAAGTATGATCCATTTAATAAAGAATATTAACAATACATGATATGAAGCACTGTTCAAGTATGATCTATATCATAAAGAATATTATCAGTACATGATATGAAATTGTATAGTAACTATACACAAGGTGAAAAATTGTTCAAGTAAAATCTACATGATACAGAATATTAAAAACACGTTATATGAAACATTGTTCAAGCAAGATCCACATTATACATCGTATTAACAACATACGATATCAAAGATTGTTGAAGAAGATCCAAATGATAGAGAATATCAAGAATGCATGATATGAAAATCTGATGCAGTAATATCTACATGATACAGAATATTACCAATACGGGATGTAAAAACTGTTGAAGTAAAGTTCTCACGATACAGAATATAACAATACATGATACAAAACACCGTTGAAGTACAATCTACATTATACAGAATACTAACAACACGTGATGTAAAAAACTGTTGAAGTTAGATCCACATGATACAGAATATTAACAGTGAAGGATAACAAACATAGTTGAAGTAAGATCCACATGGTACGAAATATTATCAACACGTGATATGAAACACATTTAGTGTAAAATCTACATAATACAGAATATTAACGATAAAGGATATGAAACACTGTTGAAGAAAGATCCACGTGATACAGAATATTAACGAAACATGATAAGAAAATCTGACAAAGTGAGATCCACATCATACAGAATATTAATAATACTTGATATGAAACACTTTTGAAGTAAGATATACATAATACAGAGTATTAACAATGAAGAATATGAAACACTGGTGTAGTAAGATCCACTTGGTATGCGATATTTACAATATATGACATGAAACACTGGTGTAGTAAGATCCACTTGATATAGGATATTTACAATATATGACATGAAACACTGGTGTAGTAAGATCCACTTGATATAGGATATTTACAATATATGACATGAAACACTGGTGTAGTAAGATCCACTTGATATAGGATATTTACAATATATGACATGAAACACTGGTGTAGTAAGATCCACTTGATATAGGATATTTACAATATATGACATGAAACACTGGTGTAGTAAGATCCACTTGATATAGGATATTTACAATATATGACATGAAACACTGGTGTAGTAAGATCCACTTGATATAGGATATTTACGATATATGACATGAAACACTGGTGTAGTAAGATCCATTTGATATACGATATTTACAATATATGACATGAAACACTGGTGTAGTAAGATCCACTTGATACATAATATCAACAACATGTGATGTGAAACACTGTTCAAGAAAAATACACATGATACAGCATATTAACAATACATGATATGAAATACTGTTGAAGTAAGGTACACATGATACAGCATATTAACAATACATGATATGAAAACTGTTGAAGTAAGGTACACATGATACAGCATATTAACAATGCATGATATGAAATACTGTTGAAGTAAGATACACATGACCCAGGATATTAAAATCACTTGATGTAAAACACTGTTTGAGAAAGATCGCACATCACACAGAATTGTAACAATAAGTGATGTGAAACATTCAATCTTTTCATATAACGACTAGTGTTCTCTCAAACTGATACGTTTTGTCTGTTTAATAATGTTTACTTTTATATAAAATTGAATCATTCAACATTTTCATTTTTATTTTGTTATATTAATATCAAAATCTAAATATACACAATGTTCCTTTGAATATAATTTGTTATCACTCTTAATGTTATACCATCCATATTATGGAGTCATTAATTATAATAAATTAATTTTGTTTCAGCTGTTATCCACCGATGGATTTTGAAATTCATTTAACACTGCTAATGTTTTCCCATTTTTTGACATTAATGATGTTTGTAAATGCATATTAAATCTCATGAAAGTTTTCTCTTCATGTCCTTATTATAAAGTCTAGCAAATTACATTAATTGTGTTCTCGTCTTTATCATAATTACTTGGTTTAGGACAGTCACTCTACGTAAAGAGTGTATTTATACTTTAAGTTTAGTTTACAAACTTGTAATGTTACACGAATCTACCTTATGGTAAATGTTCTATTTCTTTCCCATCTTGAGAGTAAAGTGAGTGAAGAATTCAAATGACTTTGACAGACAATTAGGATAGAATGTGGCGGTTACTTCCAGAAGTTTGTCTTCATAGTAAGTGAACGTGTTGTTTCAAAGTTAAATTTATTAGTACATTTGACCGCTTCTTAAAAGCTGCGTAACATGGAATGAAAAATGACATTTTTTATAGTTGATAGGTACGTGCCTCGGGTGTTCACCTAGCCTCAGGTGCAGTGGTAGAATCGATTAGTAAGAAAAGTCAAAACACGCAAACTTAAACCACAGAAGCCAAGCCATAAAACTGCTTATAAACTTTCAGCTTAACGATAGAAAAACAACATCCATTTACCTTCGTCTATAGATCTGCTTCGGGTAATTTAAACTACATCAAAGACTTAGTGGTTTCTTATAAATTATAAATGTTTAAAATGTACAAATTGTACACATTTAATCTTTAAACAATGAGATCTGCAATCGGTTGTTCTGCATGAGTGTATACATGATTAGGCTTACCGAGACCATAATAAAGTATCTGTCTACATTCAATAACACATTTGTTATACATATTGTGAACTCGATTTATTAGATACAGAAGTTTTGAATAGAGCTTTTGTTTTACAGTATCTATGTGATGTTTTACACTTGGAACAAAAACTTATGTAATAATTACTGATCAAATATCCTCTAAAATTATTAAAATCTATACTCTCAGAGACTAGATATAGAATAACTCATAAGCACTGTTTACAACTGTGTGAAGTTATAAGTACTCAATAATAATTATACTGTAATAGCTTCGTTTAGAATTTATGTAGTTTTATTTTGTTACAACATTTTTACAGTTTTTAGAACTGGTACAACGATCATTCCAACACATAAGTTTTAACGCTAAACAAAGTTTTAGTATTTAAAACATGCTGCAAGAACATCTTGATAAAAAACAAATGATGACTACTTTCATTGGTTGAAACATCTTGATAAGAAACAAATGAGGACTGCTTTCATTGTTGAAACATCTTGACAAGAAACAAATGAGGACTGCTTTCATTGGTTGAAACATCTTGACAAGAAACAAATGATGACTACTTTCATTGGTTGAAACATCTTGATAAAAAACAAATAAGGACTGCTTTCAGTGGTTGAAACATCTTGATAAGAAACAAATGAGGACTACTTTCATTAGTTGAAACATCTTGATAAGAAACAAACGAGGACTACTTTCATTAGTTGAAACATCTTGATAAGAAACAAATGATGACTACTTTCATTGGTTGAAACATCTTGATAAGAAACAAATGAGGACTACTTTCATTAGTTGAAACATCTTGATAAGAAACAAACGAGGACTACTTTCATTAGTTGAAACATCTTGACAAGAAACAAATGATGACTACTTTCATTGGTTGAAACATCTTGATAAAAACAAATAAGGACTGCTTTCAGTGGTTGAAACATCTTGATAAGAAACAAATGAGGACTACTTTCATTAGTTGAAACATCTTGATAAGAAACAAACGAGGACTACTTTCATTAGTTGAAACATCTTGATAAGAAACAAATGAGGACTTTTTTCATTGGTTCAAGGTCAAGGTCGCTGGACCAGCCTCGTGAAGATGAAAGGAAACATTGAGAAGTTTACTTGTAAATGTAAAGTCAAACTATGTAACATTCACACGTGCTTGAAGAGTTCTGGCTCTGTTGTTTACGATTACTGACTAAACTAAACAATGGATCCAACGATTACTGACTAAACTAAACAATGGATCCAACGATTACTGACTAAACTAAACAATGGATCCAACGATTACTGACTAAACTAAACAATGGATCCAGGTCGGACAAAGAACTTATTCCAAAATTTTTGAATCGATTTGACGTACCAGATGATTAGGAGATTTGTAAAGTGCAAATGTGTAACGTTGAAGGTTAAACACATATGCTCTGCTTCACTGGATTTATTTTTTAGAGGTGCTCCTATAGAAGATGTTAGATCAACATTAAGAATCAAACTTTATAAATAAATATTACAGATTAGTGCAATATTTCTAGGATGTAATAAAGTAATACTTCTAGTGTAAGTTCTAAATACTACATATATCAACAATATATATAATTATATTCAGTATATATGACAAATATCAACAATAAGGATAAATATATATTATAAATACGATATATCAACAATATAGAAATATGAATTATATATATGATATATGTGAACTCAGTCTATTAATATATACTATAAATGTGATAAATAGCAACAATATATATAAATACATACTGTAAATATAAGAAATACCAACATTATCTATAAATACATAGAGTAAATATGATAAATAAACAATACCTATAAATATGTGTTGTATATATGATAAATATCAATATAAATACATACTGTAAACAAAATAAATATTAACAACATATATAAATACATACTGTATATATGTATAACCGGCTGGTATGGATAGAGAAAACTCTATGCAGAGGAGCGAACCATCTGTTTTTACATATATATTTTTCTCTACAAGTAGGTTTTCTCGTCATCACTGAATACATACTGTAAATATAATACATATATATAAACACATACATATAAATGAATATATATATAAACAATATGATAAATATTATTAATAATAAAAATATATAATGTAAATCTGATAAATATATGCTGTAATTATGATAAATCTCACGAATATATATAAATGCATACATACATATATATATCAACAATCCAACAAGTTACATTATACAGAAGACCCTTGTACCATCGTAAGAAATGGAATAAGTTACATTATACAGAAACCTTCTATATTT
The DNA here is from genome assembly GCF_004210375.1 of Tachypleus tridentatus. NCBI lineage: Eukaryota > Metazoa > Arthropoda > Merostomata > Xiphosura > Limulidae > Tachypleus > Tachypleus tridentatus. Next base: position 9,421,357 of record NC_134833.1, read on the forward strand.
CTAGAAAAAATGGAACAAGTTTTATTGTACAGAAGTCCTCTATATTTTCAGAAGAAACGATACAATTAAATTATAGTGTAGTTCTTGTATATTCTCTGAAGAAATTATACAACTCAATTATCGTGTAGTTCTTGTATATTCTCTTAAGAAATGATACAATTCAATTATAGTGTAGTTCTTGTATATTCTCTTAAGAAATTATACAATTCAATTATAGTGTAGTTCTTGTATATTCTCTTAAGAAATGATACAATTCAATTATAGTGTAGTTCTTGTATATTCTCTTAAGATATGATACAACTCAATTGCAGTGTAGTTCTTGTATATTCTCTTAAGAAATGATACAACTCAATTGCAGTGTAGTTCTTGTATATTCTCTTAAGAAATGATACAACTCAATTATCGTGTAGTTCTTGTATATTCTCTTAAGAAATGATACAACTCAATTATTGTGTAGTTCTTGTATATTCTCTTAAGAAATTATACAATTCAATTATAGTGTAGTTCTTGTATATTCTCTTAAGAAATGATACAATTCAATTATAGTGTAGTTCTTGTATATTCTCTTAGAAGAAGCAAAGAGTTTAACCTGGTGTAGCTGATGGAGTGATATAAAGTATTCTCATAGGTGCTTTGTTGTGCTTAAGACATATTTCAAAGTGTTTTTGTTTAACGTAAATCTGGACGATACAATTTTACCGTAGGTATCGAATCCTCAGTTCAAGTGATAGAGGCTGTTAAACTTACACTCACTCTGAGTCATCCTAGCGCGGTCACCTCGTACTGTTTGTTTGTTTTTGAATTTCGCGCAAAGCTACTCAAGGGCTAACTGCGCTAGCCGTCCCTACTTTAGCAGTGCCCAACTCTTGGGCTACTATTTATCAACAAATAGTGGGATTGACCGTAACATTATAAGGTCCCCACGGTTGAAAAGGCGAGCATGTTTTGTGCGACGGGAATTCGAACTCGCGACCCTCAGATTACGAGTCAAACGCCTTAACCCACCTGGCCATGCCGGGCCTACCTTATAGTGAACGCAAGAGACTGCGGTAACTTCATGTGATCATCTCTCAGTGAACGTAAGATGATTCGTTAACCTAACTTACTCACCTCAAAGTGAACGCAAGAGACTGCGGTAACTTAATGTGATCATCTCTTAGTGAACGTAAGACGATTCCTTAACCTAACTTACCCACCTCAAAGTGAACTCAAGAGACTGCGGTAACTTAATGTGATCATCTCTTAGTGAACGCAAGACGATTCGTTAACCTAACTTACTCACCTCATAGTCAAGGCAAGAGACTGCAGTAACTTAATGTGATCATCTCTTAGTGAACGCAAGATGATTCGTTAACCTAACTTACTCACCTCATAGTCAAGGCAAGAAACCGCGGTAACTTAATGTGATCATCTCTTAGTGAACGCAAGATGATTCGTTAACCTAACTTACTCACCTCATAGTCAAGGCAAGAGACTGCAGTAACTTAATGTGATCATCTCTTAGTGAACGTAAGACGATTTCTTAACCTAACTTACTCACCTCAAAGTGAACTCAAGAGACTGCGGTAACTTAATGTCATCATCTCTCAGTGAACGGAAGACGATTCGTTAACCTAACTTACTCACCTCCTAAAGGGCATAAGACACTGATATGGTGACAGCGAGTTTTCATCTTAATTACCAGGCAAATTGGTAATTTCTGGAGAAATGAATTAGAGTGGTTACAAAAGATTAGTAAAAACATTGAACAAGATATAACGTCGTTTATTAGATTAAAACAAGTGGGCTGTTTAGAAACAAATCAATTGACTGCTGTAGTTAAAATGGTCTCCCAGTACAGATAAAGTTGAAGTAATTACACTATGTAATAAAATTTTTAATTTTCTTGTTCCTGGGCAGAAAGTGTTATTTCCCAAATGCTTATGCCTAAAGTAAATGGAAAAAGACCTATTTTTCTCTTCAAACTTTGCTTTTGTAACCTGGGTAATGAAATTTCCAAATTTACCCATTTTCCAGAACATTCCAGGTAGATTCAGTGCTGAGTAGCTGATATAGAATTTTTTCGAGCTTACAAGAATTTTCTAGAATGTTGTAGAATTTACGAGAATTTTCAAGAACGTGTTAGAATTTTCTAGAACTTTCCATAGTAATATATATACAGGGGCACACGCTCTCTACTTCAGTTTAGTTCTAGCTGCCTAAGTGAACATATAGATCTATCTAATTTTATTAGAGATGGCATCAAGAAGCTGCAAGCATTCTCCGGACATATGCTGTTATGTATGTGGGCATTTTATCAAGATAAGAGTGAAAAGGACTCTGTGACAGCTTCTACTAAAATGTGTGAAGCCTACAAGGCATATTTCGGCATGCCTGTCAGGGATCAAGACAGATCTTGGTTTAACAAAGTCGAATGCCGAGCTTTCGACATCTGGGATCAAGGAGTGGGATTAGTTAGATGAAAGTCTGTAAGTCACAGGAAGCGTCACCGACAATTTTCAAGCTTATCCACTTGTCAAGATGGGCTCTGCTTCTGCCACAATGTATCCGGTCTGTGTCAATGTATCCGGTCTGTGCGAGGCAATTGGAATTACCTGGAATCCAAACTTTCCATTGATAGCTCATCCAGAAGCCTCAAAGCTGTGCTGCTCCATAACGGGAATAAGTATCCGTCTCTTCCCGCGGCTCATTCAGTGCACTTCAAAAAGGAATACAACAGTTTCAAGACCTTGCTAGAAGCCTTGAAGTATGATGCGTATGGCTGGGAGATTATCGGAGACTTCAAAATGGTGGCATTCCTGATGGGTCTCCAAAGAGGTTTTACCAAGTTTCCCTGTTAGCTTTGCCTTTGGGACAGCAGGGATACCGCAGCGCACTACAACAGGAAGCACTGGCTACAACTGACCGAGTTCTTTGTGGGGAGACACAATGTCAAGTGTGAGTCACCAGTGGACCTACAGAAGGTGTTTTTCTCACCATTACACATAAAATTGGGTCTTATGAAACAAGTTGTCACAGCTCTTGATAAGGAAAGGAGTCTGCAACATTCAAGTACCTTCGAGACTTCTTCCCTAAGCTGTCTGACGCAAAGGTCAAAACTGGTGTCTTCGTTGGATCTCTAATAAAGAAGATCCTGAAGTGTACAGAATTCCCCAAGAAGCTCAGTAGGAAAGAAAAAAATACTTGGGTCTGCTTTGCCACAGTGGTTCGGGGCTTCTTGGGCAATCATAAGGCTGAAAACTATATGAAACTGGTTGAGGCTTTAGTGAAGAAGTACGGCAAAATTTGCCGCAGGATGTCCCTGAAAGTCCATATCCTTGACGCTCATCTTGATAAATTCAAGGAGAACATAGCATACTCAGAGGAGCAAGGCCAGTGCTTCCACCAAGATACACTGGACTTTGAACGTTGCTACCAAAGACCGTGTAACGAAAACATGATGGGAGACTATATTTGGGGACCGATACGTGAAAGTGATTTACATTACAATCGCAAATCTCGAAAACTACTCACTTCTAAACATTTTCGTTCATTTTTGTATAACTTTAGTATAAATACATGTAAATCTTGATTCATATGTTGTTTTATTTAGACCTTATGTAAATGAAAATGTGCAAATTTGCCCGTTTTACATATAAAATAGGTTAATTTTAAATTTCATTATCCAGATCACAAAAGCAAAGTTTGAAGTGAATAATGGCCATTTTCCGTACTTATATAACATAAGCAATTGAGAAATAACACATACTATCCGGAAACAAAATTTGTGTTACATAGTGTTATTCATTTTGGACTGTGAAACACGTCTTGTTAACGTCAGCTTTTTCAAATTATCCACGCTATCACTATAAAAATATTTTGAGCAACCGTTTCAACGTATTGTAAGTTCCATTTTCTCTTAATCCTGAGGTTTGCAATGATTCACAAAAGCAAGTTGAGAACAGCTGTGATACATCAGACTAATCCTGATTTACATACGACGCGATGCGTTGGTTTTTTTAAAGATAATTTTAGAGGTAATTTCGGTTCGACGAATATCAGATAAAATCATGAACAATAATTACAAATAAATAATATTAATAGTCTGTTCAATAAGTAGTTTTGTTTCGGATTTGACCTGGTATAGTACAAATAGTCAGTGGCTAGTTTATGGACTTTCTACGCTAAACACCAGCGTTCGATTCCATCTAGTGGACAGAGTACAAATGTACTGTTGTGTAACTTATATGCTGAAGACGAAAGAAAGGATAAGAAGGAAACAACTAGTTATATAGAACATCAGGTAAGCTAACGTTTCTGATGAAGATCTGTATACGTTATGGAAGGTAATGGATAAAAGTGTGTAAGTGATAAGAAATAGAAACACATGTAGCTATCACCTGGTAGCTAAATATAACATGTGTACTTGACGTAGTAGCACTTCATAATGTATGCAGTATGAATGTAACATGTGTACTTGACGTAGCAGCACTTCATAATGTATTCAGTATGAATATAACATGTGTACTTGACGTAGTAGCACTTCATAATGTATGCGGTATGAATGTAACATGTGTACTTGACGTAGTAGCACTTCATAAAGTATGCGGTATGAATGTAACATGTGTACTTGACGTAGTAGCACTTCATAATGTATGCGGTATGAATATAACATGTGTACTTGATGTAGTAGCACTCATAATGTATGCAGTATGAATATAACATGTGTACTTGACGTAGTAGCACTCATAATGTATGCAGTATGAATATAACATGTGTACTTGACGTAGTAGCACTTCATAATGTATGCAGTATGAATGTAACATGTGTACTTGACGTAGTAGCACTTCATAATGTATGCAGTATGAATGTAACATGTGTACTTGACGTAGTAGCACTTCATAATGTATGCGGTATGAATGTAACATGTGTACTTGACGTAGCAGCACTTCATAATGTATGCGGTATGAATGTAACGTCAACACTCCGGTCATAACGGTTGCAGTCTCGAGGAGTAACAAGAAACAAAAGCGCTATCTCAAGGGGTAAACAATGTACCCACAAAACACCCAGAAAAGGAGACCTAGCTCCTTAAGGAGTGTTTACAGATTGTGTGGATAATAGGAGACGACAAGTAAATTTAACTTTAATAGAGTAATAAAAAAAATATGGCGTGTTTCGCTTGTTACGAACAGCAAGCAGAAAGAGAAATTGGCACAGTGACTGTGATAAGTCGTAAAGGGAGTCACTTAATGACTGTAATATGTCATAACGAGAGAGACATAGTAACTATAATAAGGCCGAAAGGGAGATTGGCACAGTAACTCTAATAACTCATAAAGACAGAAAAATAATAATAATAATGTCATGAAGAGAGTCACATAGTGACTATAATAATTCATGAAGAGAGTAATAAAGTGACTATAGTATGTCATGAAGAGAGTAACATAGTGACTATAATAAGTCATTAAGAGAGTAATAAAGTGACTATAGTAAGTCATGAAGAGAATAACATAGTGACTATAATAAGTCATGAAGAGAGTAATAAAGTGACTATAGTAAGTCATGAAGAGAGTAACATAGTGACTATGATAAGTCATGAAGAGAGTAATAAAGTGACTATACTACGTCATGAAGAGAATAACATAGTGACTATAATAAGTCATGAAGAGAGTAATAAAGTGACTATAGTAAGTCATGAAGAGAATAACATAGTGACTATAATAAGTCATGAAGAGAGTAATAAAGTAACTATTGTACGTCATGAAGAGAATAACATAGTGACTATAATAAGTCATGAAGAGAGTAATAAAGTGACTATAGTAAGTCATGAAGAGAGTAATAAAGTGACTATGATAAGTCATGAAGAGATTAATAAAGTGACTATACTACGTCATGAAGAGAATAACATAGTGACTATAATAAGTCATGAAGAGAGTAATAAAGTGACTATAGTAAGTCATGAAGAGAGTAACATAGTGACTATGATAAGTCATGAAGAGAGTAATAAAGTGACTATTGTACGTCATGAAGAGAATAACATAGTGACTATAATAAGTCATGAAAAGAGTAATATAGTGACTATAGTACGTCATGAAGAGAATAACATAGTGACTATAATAAGTCATGAAGAGAGTAATAAAGTGACTATAGTACGTCATTAAGAGAATAACATAGTGACTATAATAAGTCATGAAAAGAGTAATAAAGTGACTATAGTACGTCATGAAGAGAATAACATAGTGACTATAATAAGTCATGAAAAGAGTAATAAAGTGACTATAGTAAGTCATGAAAAGAATAACATAGTGACTATAATAAGCTAGACAGTGTTACATAGTGACTATAATAAGCTAGACAGTGTTACATAGTGACTATAATAAGCCAGACAGTGTTACATAGTGACTATAATAAGCCAGATAGTGTTACATAGTGACTATAATAAGCTAGACAGTGTTACATAGTGACCATAATAAGCCAGACAGTGTTACATAGTGACTATAATAAGCCAGATAGTGTTACATAGTGACCATAATAAGCCAGATAGTGTTACATAGTGACTATAATAAGCCAGACAATGTTACATAGTGACTATAATAAACTAGACAGTGTTACAAAGTGACCATAATAAGCCAGACAGTGTTACATAGTGACTATAATAAGCCTAGACAATGTTACATAGTGACCATAATAAGCCAAACAGTGTTACATAGTGACTATAATAAGCTAGACAATGTTACATAGTGACCATAATAAGCCAGACAGTGTTACATAGTGACCATAATAAGCCAGACAGTGTTACATAGTGACCATAATAAGCCAGACAACGTCACATAGTGACCATAATAAGCCAGACAGTGTTACATAGTGACCATAATAAGCTAGATAGTGTTACATAGTGACCATAATAAGCCAGACAATGTTACATAGTGACTATAATAAGCTAGACAGTGTTACATAGTGACTATAATAAGCCAGATAGTGTTACATAGTGACCATAATAAGCTAGACAGTGTTACATAGTGACTATAATAAGCTAGACAGTGTTACATAGTGACTATAATAAGCTAGACAGTGTTACATAGTGACCATAATAAGCTAGATAGTGTTACATAGCGACTATAATAAGCTAGATAGTGTTACATAGTGACTATAATAAGCCAGACAATGTTACATAGTGATTATAATAAGCCAGACAGTGTTACATAGTGACCATAATAAGCCAGACAGTGTTACATAGTGACCATAATAAGCTAGACAGTGTTACATAGTGACTATAATAAGCCAGACAATGTTACATAGTGACCATAATAAGCTAGACAGTGTTACATAGTGACTATAATAAGCTAGACAGTGTTACATAGTGACTATAATAAGCTAGACAATGTTACATAGTGACTATAATAAGCCAGACAGTGTTACATAGTGACTATAATAAGCTAGACAGTGTTACATAGTGACTATAATAAGTTAGACAATGTTACATAGTGACTATAATAAGCTAGACAGTGTTACATAGTGACTATAATAAGCTAGACAATGTTACATAGTGACTATAATAAGCTAGACAATGTTACATAGTGACTATAATAAGCTAGACAGTGTTACATAGTGACTATAATAAGCTAGACAGTGTTACATAGTGACTATAATAAGCTACACAGTGTTACATATTGCCTATAATAAAGTAGAAAGATATATAATACAGTTTGATGTTGCTTATTGAAATGATAACTTGTATCCGTACTTTTGTGTTGAAAATGTGCCTCAAATCACCACAACATACAACTCATGTCATGTGGAAAGAACAGAACTAGTCTTATCGTCTTGGTAAACGCTACAGCAGCAGATGTTGGCGTTACACAACGTTCACGTGTTTTTTTATTATTATTAGATTAGTAATATTATTAGCTACCTTAACTACCTCATCAAGTTATTTGATTTGTTTTGTTTAACGTCAAACAAAGCCTTTCAGTATCAGAAGGAAGTATGCTCTAACAAATACAAACGTATAATTTTTCGCTTTAGTTAAACAAGTTTCACAATACCTAACTATTATATATGATTTTCTTCTCGCCTTATTGAAGAAAATATGACAAGCGTACAACGAAGAAAATTAGTGTATTTTCCACACTGGTTAAACGTTCTTGTAGGCAGAAAGAATACAGAGTTTGAGACAGGTCAGAAAAAGACACATAAAAATTACGCGGGAAATCCCGTAGAAGAAGCCTTGAAGTGGAAACGTTTCGAGATTTGATCTATTAACACCTCTCTGGTGAAGTTTCGCAACATTCGTAAACTCACCAATGTAAAGAGCTTCTAACACCAATGCGTAATGCCATATACATGTTCTACACACTTGAACTTTGACACTTTATCAATGCCTTCTTTACTGGGCACTGGAAAACGTCCTACGACATAATGACAATAAAGAAAACCAGTGTTTGGTCTCTTCATATTCCCCTAGAGGTTATTTTAAAGCCACATCTGAACCATTTATGGAATAGAATGTGTGAGGAAAGCTTCAAGACTCTGATGGCTTGACTCTCCAGACCTGCTTTTAATTACTTCAACAAACAGAAGTCCAAGGATTTCGTTACTTCTGTAGTTTCTGAGAAATAATCCCAGAAGAAGTGAACTTTGTTATGCTCTTACAGACTTCTGCATGAAACCTTGAGACAAAGAGCTCAAAACATGACTAATTATGTTTACAGTTTAAGGTATGGAGGTTACACAATATGTATTTAAACTTATTATTTGAAGGCTAACTCCAAGAATGTCACATTATTTAAAATATAGCTCCAAAACTGTCATATTATTTAAAGGCTTACTCCAAAACTACAATATTATTTAAAGGCTGACCCCAAGACTGTAATATTATTTAAAGGCTAACTCAAGACTACCATATTATATAAAAACTAACTCCAAGACTCTTTATTATTATTTAAAGACTAACTCTAAAACTGTCATATTATTTAAAGGCTAACTCCAAGACCGTCATATTATTTAAAGGCTAACTCCAAGACCGTCATATTATTTAAAATATAGCTCCAAAACTGTCATATTATTTAAAGGCTTACTCCAAAACTACAATATTATTTAAAGGCTGACCCCAAGACTGTAATATTATTTAAAGGCTAACTCAAGACTACCATATTATATAAAAAACTAACTCCAAGACTCTTTATTATTATTTAAAGACTAACTCTAAAACTGTCATATTATTTAAAGGCTAACTCCAAGACCGTCATATTATTTAAAATATAGCTCCAAAACTGTCATATTATTTAAAGGCTTACTCCAAAACTACAATATTACTTAAAGGCTGACCCCAAGACTGTAATATTATTTAAAGGCTAACTCCAAGACTACCATATTATATAAAACTAACTCCAAGACTCTTTATTATTATTTAAAGACTAACTCTAAAACTGTCATATTATTTAAAGGCTAACTCCAAGACCGTCATATTATTTAAAATATAGCTCCAAAACTGTCATATTATTTAAAGGCTTACTCCAAAACTACAATATTATTTAAAGGCTGACCCCAAGACTGTAATATTATTTAAAGGCTAACTCCAAGACTACCATATTATATAAAACTAACTCCAAGACTCTTTATTATTATTTAAAGACTAACTCTAAAACTGTCATATTATTTAAAGGCTAACTCCAAGACCGTCATATTATTTAAAATATAGCTCCAAAACTGTCATATTATTTAAAGGCTTACTCCAAAACTACAATATTATTTAAAGGCTGACCCCAAGACTGTAATATTATTTAAAGGCTAACTCCAAGACTACCATATTATATAAAAACTAACTCCAAGACTCTTTATTATTATTTAAAGACTAACTCTAAAACTGTCATATTATTTAAAGGCTAACTCTAAGACCGTCATATTATTTAAAGGCTAACTCCAAGACCGTCATATCATTTAAAGGCTAAATTAAAAACTGTAAAATTATTTAAAGGCTAACCCCAAAACTGTTCGTTTTATTCAAAGGCTAACTCCAAAACTACAATATACTTTAAGACCAACTCTAAAAGTGTCATATTATTTCAAGGCTAATTCCAAGACTGTAATATTATATAAAGACTAACTCCAAGATTGTTTATTATTATTTATAGACTAACTCCAAAATTATAATATTGTTTAAAGGCTAACTCCACAACTTTAATATTGTTTCAAGGCTAACTTCAGAACTTTAATATTATTTAAAGGTAACTACAAAAGTGTAATATTATTTAAAGGCTAACTCCAAAACTATCATATTAATTAAAAGCTAACTCCAAAACTGTATTATTATTTTAAAGTTAACTTCAAACTACAACATTGTTTAAAGACTAACTCTAAAACTGCCATATTGTTTAAAGGCTAGCTTCAAAACTGTCAAATTATGTAAAAACTAACTCCAAAACTATAATATTATTTAAAGGCTAATTCCAAAAGTGTCATATTATTTAAAGGCCAATTTCGAAACTGTCAAATTATGTAAAAGCTAACTCCAAAACTATAATATTATTTAAAGGCTAATTCCAGAACTGTAATCTTATTTAATGGCCAACTACAAAACTATCACAGTATTAATAACATAATTTTTTATGGAAGTATCTCCATAATCGTTAACTACTTTAAGCAGAGATTACTTCAGACTTAACTTCCAAATCGTCGTAGTGTTAATAATGTAATGAATCAGTACTTCTTTTTAAACAGTTCTGGTATTAATAACATATTGTTTCAAGGCTAACACCAAAACCATCACTGGTTTATAAACGCATAGTTTAAGGACTGTTAACTCCTATGCCATCATATTATTAATAGCACATTATTTCAAGTTTAACTCTTAAATAATAAAATATTATATTTGAGTTCACTCAAAAAGGTTTTGTACTACTAAAATTATGTTGAGGCCTGGCGTGACAGGTGGTTAGAGCATTGAACTCGTAATGGGAGGGTTGCGGGTTTGAATCCCCCTCACACCAAACATGATCACTCTTTCAACGGTGGGGGCGTCCTAATGTGACGGTCAGTTCCACTATTCGTTGGTGAAAGAGTAGCTCGAGAGTGGGTGATGATGACTCCTTCGAACTCGTTTTACACTCCTAAATTATTGACGGCTAGCACAAATAGTCCTTGTGTAGTTTTGCGCTAAATTCCAACCAATCTAAACAGAGTCATAAAAATACCACAGGAAGACGCCCATGGGTGTGTGACAAGTAGTACTTATACCTAACGTATATATGAGTTTATTTCATAACCTTAATCTTCTAAGCATTAGTCAGAAACAGTTAAAACTTGATTGTAATCAAATAGTCTTAACAAACAAAATTACACAGATTGTTTGGAATTGATGTCCACAGACTTAAAACGTTAATTATTTTTAAGGTGTGTTTTGTTTTGAATTTCGCACAAAGCTACACGAGGGCTATCTGCGCTAGCCTCCCCTAATTTAGCGATGTAAAACTAGAAGGAAGGCAGCTAGTCATCACCACACACCGCCAACTATTGGGCTACTCTTTTATCAACGAATAGTGGGATTGGCCGTACATTATAACGCCCACAAGGCTGTAAGGGCGAGCATGTTTAGTGTGACGGGGATTCCAACCCGCGACCCTCGGATTACGAGTCCAGTGCCTTAACCTTGGTCATGCTAGGTCTAATTTGTACGGTACAGTTGAAATCCTACTTTTTGCACAAAGATACTTGAGTCAGACGCTAATAATTTAGAGGATCTAGTCTGCAAGAAGAACAACCACTCAACATAAATAACCCAGTAACAAAACGGAGCGAGCATGTTCGGTGGCAGGGTTCGAACCTGCAGATTACAAGTCTAGTGCCCATGATTATCAGGCCAAGCTAGGCCTTTTGTTCAAGGGCTTTAAATCGGAAAATTTGTCTGCAATTATATCCTACACGTTTTCTTTGGAAAACATGGAACAGTTATTCGAACATTCTTTACTAAATCATTCGTCGTTACACGAACAATAATAAATAATTTGTCAAAAACAGAAACACGCACACGAAACAAACAAATAAAACTAGTTTATCTTGAGCGTGTTTTATTCTTTTTTTTCAACGCATGTGTGCGTGTGAGTTCATTTTTCTTATAGCAAAAAACACATTGGGTTATCTGCGTGTCCACCGAGGGGAATCGAAGCCCTGATTGTAGGCGTTGTAACTTTGTAGGCATACCTAACATTTTCGAGATCCACCCTTGGCTATTCAAATGATTAGGTAAGTATCCTCAAGGTGGCGTTTTTGAAACACATTTCGCGACTGCAATCTTCCGGTACTGCCCGAAGATACGTTTAACCTTGTGATAGAGCGCGTGCTCGTAACAGATCAAACTCATGGTCAGTTTATTTGGTAACAGTGACTGTCGAAAACAAGTTCTGATGACGAAGAGTCATATAAGAAATGTGTCAACTTATAGCCGCGTTTCGCAGTGGCTACCTCACGTTATTCGCCGTTTCTTTTTTCATATATACATTGTGTTATTTGAACATGAACTTCTTAAATAGCGCAACTTAACACTTCGTATGTTGAAAACTTCGAAACTATTCATTTCTAGTTTATTAGCACTAGTATATTTTCGTTTCTAAAAACGTGTAGTTTGTTTTACTTTATTACCATACTTATATATGAACACAATGAACAAATCTATTTGTTTTATTGATTTCATGGTTTAGATTTTTCTAAATAAAGGTTCTCTAAAGATAGCTGTTAATTATGAATTGACAGACTGGAAGAAATGCTGGTACTAAACAGTTCCTGCTTTGACTGACAAAGTTAGAGGGTTAGCTAGACTGACACTCTTATAGTACATTCATAGTGCGGGGCCTGTTTTTACAAAGTTAGAGGGTTAGCTAGACTGGCACTCTTATAGTACATCCATAGTGTGGGGCCTGTTTTACAAAGTTAGAGGGTTAGCTAGACTGACACTCTTATAGTACATTCATAGGGCGGGACCTGTTTCCACAAAGTTAGAGGGTTAGCTAGACTGGCACTCTTATAGTACATCCATAGTGCGGGGCCTGTTTTACAAAGTTATAGGGTGAGCTAGACTGACACTCTTATAGTACATTCATAGTGCGGGGCCTGTTTTACAAAGTTAGAGGGTTAGCTAGACTGGCACTCTTATAGTACATTCATAGGGCGGGACCTGTTTCCACAAAGTTAGAGGGTTAGCTAGACTGGCACTCTTATAGTACATCCATAGTGCGGGGCCTGTTTTACAAAGTTATAGGGTGAGCTAGACTGACACTCTTATAGTACATTCATAGTGCGGGGCCTGTTTTACAAAGTTAGAGGGTTAGCTAGACTGGCACTCTTATAGTACATCCATAGTGCGGGGCCTGTTTTACAAAGTTATAGGGTTAGCTAGACTGACACTCTTATAGTACATCCATAGTGCGGGGCCTGTTTTTACAAAGTTACAGGGTTAGCTAGACTGACACTCTTATAGTACATCCATAGTGCGGGGCCTGTTTTTACAAGTTAGAGGGTTAGCTAGACTGACACTCTTATAGTACATCCATAGTGCGGGGCCTGTTTTTACAAGTTAGAGGGTTAGCTAGACTGACACTCTTGTAGTACATCCATAGTGCGGGTCCTGTTTTACGGTAACGAGACATGAACCACAACCATTAGGTTCATAGCATGGGAAGACTAATTAAGGCCATACCCCACATGTTAATTTAATAACAATTCATTTATTCCCTAACTCAAAGTATAGACGCATCTGTTCTGATCTTAAAGACTTGCTGTTTGATAGCGCTTTCTGTAGATAGATTAAAATAACGGAAAGTTTTGTAAAGATTAAGATAGTGGAAGGTTCTAGAAAGATTAAGATAGTGGAAGGTTCTAGAAAGATTAATGTAATGGAAGGTTCTAGAAAGATTAATGTAACGGAAGGTTCTATTATAAAAATCTCTTACAGCTTTACATGTGGAACACGATGTTTTTTTTTGTAATTTAAGAAATAATATATTTAAACGATCTCCTAGTGGAATATTGGTTAACTACGCTAAAAGTCTGGGGTACGATTCATCGTGATAGATGTAGCAGGCAGCCCTACCTCACTTTATTCTAAAACAAATTATTAAATGTGTTATATACATAATGAAAGAACTGGACAAGTGTGTTTCCAGACTGAACCAGAGAATCTAAAATTGCATATTCTATAGGCCTAAAAAGGATTGTATCTAATCACGTTTTAACTATATATGTTGCGTCTTTCGTTATTTCAATATCTGCAACATATACTTCACTTATAAAATATTCCAGAATCTTAATATTTGTAAAATTATCCGGTATGGTTCTGTTCATCGCGAGAATCAGACGAACTATATATAATCTTGTTTCCAGCTAATTTTTTCTCCCTGATCGTAACTTTGCTACAACTAAAATCAGAACTCGTCGAGAGTAAAAGAGTAGAACCCGGGTTTCGATATCCATTATAAGCAGAACACAGGTAGACAGACCATTGTACAGGCTGGCACTTAACTTCAAACACACGAACAGTTTCGTTAAATTAGTTTTTAATAATGCTAATAAAATGTTACTAGAGTCTTTTGAGGGGTCTCGAAAGATAAAGAATAAAACACATTCATAAGAAGAGTTAAAAGTAACGTTAAACAATGTGAAAAGGAAGCATTATTTGAATCGGAAACAGTTAATAATTAACAGTAATACAACATGCAACAAAAGCAACAAACAGCTCTTCAATAAACGGTGTTCGTGTGCTACATGTCTTCAACAATATACGATAAGAGTAAATCTTTTGTGTGTTTTTTTTTGTGTATTGTGTTAAGACATGTGTCCGGCAACGGTCACTTGAAAACCCTCTCTTTCTTAACCTGAAGATGACCTAGGAAGGTCGAAACGTTGTTATCTCCTTACCAATAAAAGTGTTAATATCCATACCAGCTATTGCAAGACACATGTCTTCAATAGTTGAATCAGTGAAACGTTAAAGGGGTGATGTTGTTGTTATTTGTTTTACAACAAAGCCACATGGGCTTTCTGGTATGTTCATCGAAGAGAATCGAACCCCGGATATAAGTACTACAAAGCCACATGGGCTTCCTGGTATGTTCATCGCAGGGAATCGAGCCCCGGACTTCAGTACTACAAATCCATAAACTTACCGTTGTCCCACTAGGGGACTGAATTATTATGTTATTTATTTTATAATTAATTATTCAGTTAATTAGGTTTTCTTCTCCAAACCCCAGTGGCACAGTGGACTTACAACGCTATATACCGGTTTTCGATACCTGTAGTGTACAGAAAACGGTTAGCTCCTTGTGCACCTTTGTGCTTAAAACAAAACTAACAGGATACTCCCACTAAACATTGAAAATAATTTGACTTAAGGCGTTAGACTCGTAATCTGAGGGTTGTGGGTTCGAATCCCGTTCACACCAAACATGCTCGTCGTTTCAGCCGTGGGGCGTTATAATATGATAGTCAATCTCACTATTTGTTGGTAAAGAGTAGCCCAAGAGTTGGCGGTGGGTGGTGATGACTAGCTGCCTTTCCTCTAGTCTTACACTGCTAAATTAGAGACGGCTAGCGCAGATAGCCCTTGAGTAGCTTTGCGCAAAATTAAAAAACAAACAAACAACACAATATTTGTTATTATATATGTCACCCGTCTGGTACAGAGGTAAGCCTACGGACTCAAAATCAGGGGTTCGATTCACCTCAGTGGTCTCAGCAGATAGCCCAATGCCGTTTTGTAATAAGAAAACACACGTATTATGATGTTCATAACCATACTATAGCAAAACAGAAAAAACAATTTTTACATCACTGGCATGTTATATTGTGTAGAACGAAGCGCACTCGATAAAAAATACATTACATACACATGAAAACATAAGAAACGTACCTTGTTTGTTCAGATAATTCTGTATTATTAAGTTTTGTAACTAGTTATGTATACAATAATGAAACATATACGGTGTGAAACATTTAAAACAATCGGTACACAAACCAAGATTCTATTTGTATCTCAGCTTCGTTCTAATCTCATTTATGCATGAATTCATCTTACGTACGAATGAATCATACCCAGTTCAACAATAACAAAATTTTATTTCACTGACATGTCACCTTGGGTGCAACAAAGCACACTGAAAAAAAGTGGTGTGAAAACATAAGAAAAGAAATATTTACATAAAAAGTGTGACATTGGTGTGAAAACATAAGAAAAGAAATATTTAAATAAAAATTGTGACATTGGTGTGAAAACATAAGAAAAGAAATATTTAAATAAAAAAAGTGTGACATTTGTGTGAAAACATAAGAAAAGAAATATTTAAATAACAAAATGTGTGACATTGGTGTGAAAACATAAGAAAAGAAATACTGAAATAAAAAAAGTGTGACATTTGTGTGAAAACATAAGAAAATAAATATTTAAATAAAAAGTGTTACATTTGTGTGAAAACATAAGAAAAGAAATATTTAAATAAAAAGTGTTACATTTGTGTGAAAACATAAGAAAAGAAATATTTAAATAAAAAGTGTTACATTTGTGTGAAAACATAAGAAAAGAAATATTTAAATAAAAAGTGTTACATTTGTGTGAAAACATAAGAAAAGAATTTAAATAAAAAGTGTTACATTTGTGTGAAAACATAAGAAAAGAAATATTTAAATAAAAAGTGTTACATTTGTGTGAAAACATAAGAAAAGAAATATTTAAATAAAAAAGTGTGACATTGGTGTGAAAACATAAGAAAAGAAATATTTAAATAACAAAAAGTGTGACATTGGTGTGAAAACATAAGAAAAGAAATATTTAAATAACAAAAAGTGTGACATTGGTGTGAAAACATAAGAAAATAATATTTAAATTGCTTATTTCTATTTGTTTTTTAAATAATTAGAAAATGAAATTTCTATTGCTCGTAAAATGACCCGAAACATGTTTTGTAGTTAGAAATATTCTATCAATGTTTTTTATTTGCAAAAGTTGATAGTTATTTTCTTGAGTGTTACTAAAATATGTTCCATTTTCATAATAACTTGACTGTCGTAGTACAGCTTAGTTGTATTAACTATATTATCCAGTCTGGTTCTAAATAGATATGTGACGTTGTTTTTATTCTTTTTCTACAAATTTAAATCTTGTTGTAACTTGAACTGCTTTCTAGAACACCTGTTTTAGACTCAGACATTTATAAAGTTGAGTTGTAACTTAAACTGTTTCCAGGCCACCTGTTTTAGACTTAGACATTTATAAAGTTGAGTTGTAATAACTTAAAGTGTTTTCCAAGCGACTTGTTTTAGGCTTAGAAATGATTAAAGATGTGTTATAACTTAAACTATTTTCTAGGCCAGGGCTTCTCAAACGTATTAGACATGTGGAGCTTTACATCAGAAAGAAAAAACATTCCGGAGCCTTAATAAAAAAAATACACTAAATATAGAAACAATCGGCCACTAGCACCAGATAAAGTTTACTTCAAGCTTTCAGAATATAAGTTTATTTAAAATATCAATATTTAAAGAAAAATATTTACTTCTACCCACTTGTTCATAATTTTCTGCTTGCAAAATTTATATCAGTAAAAGTACAGTGTACTTATTTATTTATTAGTGGCTCGGATGGGCTTGCACTTGTTCACAAAGTAGTTCAATATTTGGAGCTATCGTTGTTACCTGTAAGCGCAAATCATCTTTAATATTTAACCCGTTTCTAAATTTGGTCTCGGTAGCTGTATACAGTGAAAATGTTTGCTCACAAAGATATGTTGTTGGGAAACGCATCAAAATTTTCAAAGCTCTGTTACTTATTTCAGTGTATTCTATGGTCATTTGAATAAAAAATTTCTTTCTGCTGAAATTTTGTTCTTAGGGTGTCATCAGTTGAAATTTCTATAAGCTGTTCTTTCTCTTTCAAAGGCAAATCGTTGGTGTTTGCAGAGTCAACAAAGGGATTTTGAATCCACAGTAATTGTTCTAAGTGAGGAGGGAAGTACTCCCCAATAGTTGTGCACAAATCAGATATGTGCTGCAAGACTGAAACTTTTGTATCTTCACTAAAGGAAATTTCATTCATAAGTAAAAAAAAAAAAACACTGAGATTTTCGAAGCAATCAAGTTCTTTCTTAACCTGTTCAATGCCGTAGACGAGATAACTCGTCCAAGCCGATTGGTAACACAGTGCCACGGACAAGTTAATTCATTCTCAAAAATACCTAACTTCAAGGCTAGATGTCAGCACCATACATGTATTTGACCTATTTACAAATTGTTTCACTTTCGATCCAAAATGGCGTCACAAAAAAAGTTACAAAATGAAAAAGCATTAGAGTTGTATTGTAGCAGCTGAAATACTTGGCAGTCAACAGTTTAAGTATACATTCACCCCAAAGTTTTAGCTTATGTTGTAGCGCTTCCATTCTACTCTGAGCTTTGAAGTACGTTATTCTGGTACCCTGCATTTAGATAGGCAAATACGTTCGAAAGGTAAGTCACTTTCTGTATTCAGCATTTGTCCCTTAACTTGTATACAAATTCAAAATGGCATTCATATAAAACAGAAACCTATCTCCTCACCCAGTTCATAAATCCAAGTAAACACTTTTCCCCGAGAAAGCCATCGGACTTCAGTATGAAGCAACAAATGTTTATAAAAACTTCCCATATCCTCACAGAGTAAACTGAAGAACTTCATATTGAGTGATCTTGATTTTATAAAATGAACTATTTTTATGACATCACCCAATACCTCTTTTAAGTCTTCTGGCATTCGTTTCATTGCACGTGCATGACGATGAAGACAGCAGTGGATACTCTCGATGTCCGGGTTTTTATTTTTTATGTGTGTCACTGCACCTGAAGATTTTCCAATCACAGCTGCAGCACCATCAGTGCAACTACTTGAGCAAAGCTGCCATTGGATCTCATGTTCTTCCATAAATAAATCGATTAGTTTTAATATTTCTTTACCTGTTGTTTGAGTAAGCCAAGGTTTACAAATTAGCATGGCTTCTTCAAAACTAGTTTCGTGAATATAGCGAACAAACACAAACAACATCGCATAACTTGCAACATCTGTTGATTCATCATCTGAAGCAAAAAAGTTGGACTCGCTTTTACTCTCCTTATTAACTCCGTTAAGCAATTTGCTGACACATTCTTAATTCTTCGAAAAACCAAGTTTTATGAAAGGGACACATAATTAATGTTTCAAAGAAATTTATCATCAATCGTGCACTCTACCAAATCTTTTACGCATGGTTTTATAAAATTTTCTGCAATTGTATGAGCTTCACCTGCTTTTGCAATACGATAACTAACACGATATGAAGCAATAAGAGCACATTTGTTGTCCTGATGGATAAACGAACAAAATGTAGCTTTCCTTCTATTTAATTACAAACACTTTCTTTTGAAATACTTGGAAGTTTTATTTTTTAATTGGGGGTATTTGGTTTCTAGATGCCGTTTTAACTTTACTGTTACTACTGTTACTCAATACTGTTCCACATTCAACACACAACCCACTAGGTCTATCTTCATTACCTATCCATGTTACACCATATTTAATAAAACACTGTTCCACATTCAACACACAACCACTAGGTCTATCTTCATTACCTGTCCATGTTACACCATATTTAATAAAACACTGTTTCACATTCAACACACAACACACTAAGTCTATCTTCATTACCTGTCCATGTTACACCATATTTAATAAAACACTGTTCCACATTCAACACACAACCCACTAGGTCTATCTTCATTACCTGTCCATGTTACACCATATTTAATAAAACACTGTTTCACATTCAACACACAACCCACTAGGGTCTATCTTCATTACCTGTCCATGTTACACCATATTTAATAAAACACTGTTCCACATTCAACACACAACCCACTAGGTCTATCTTCATTACCTGTCCATGTTACACCATATTTAATAAAACACTGTTTCACATTCAACACACAACCCACTAGGTCTATCTTCATTACCTGTCCATGTTACACCATATTTAATAAAACACTGTTCCACATTCAACACACAACACACTAAGTCTATCTTCATTACCTGTCCATGTTACACCATATTTAATAAAACACTGTTCCACATTCAACACACAACACACTAGGTCTATCTTCATTACCTGTCCATGTTACACCATATTTAATAAAACACTGTTCCACATTCAACACACAACCCACTGGGTCTATCTTCATTACCTGTCCATGTTACACCGTATTTAATAAAACACTGTTCCACATTCAACACACAACACACTAAGTCTATCTTCATTACCTGTCCATGTTGCACCATATTTAATAAAAACACTGTTCCACATTCAACACACAACACACTAGGTCTATCTTCATTACCTGTCCATGTTACACCATATTTAATAAAACACTGTTCCACATTCACACACACAACCCACTAGGTCTATCTTCATTACCTGTCCATGTTACACCATATTTAATAAAACACTGTTCCACATTCAACACACAACCCACTAGGTCTATCTTCATTACCTGTTCATGTTACACCATATTTAATAAAACACTGTTCCACATTCAACACACAACACACTAAGTCTATCTTCATTACCTGTCCATGTTACACCATATTTAATAAAACACTGTTCCACATTCAACACACAACACACACACTGGGTCTATCTTCATTACCTGTCCATGTTACACCATATTTAATAAAACACTGTTCCACATTCAACACACAACCCACTGGGTCTATCTTCATTACCTGTTCATGTTACACCATATTTAATAAAACACTGTTCCACATTCAACACACAACACACTAGGTCTATCTTCATTACCTGTCCATGTTACACCATATTTAATAAAACACTTTTCCACATTCAACACACAACACACTAGGTCTATCTTCATTACCTGTCCATGTTACACCATATTTAATAAAACACTGTTCCACATTCAACACACAACCCACTAGGTCTATCTTCATTACCTGTCCATGTTACACCATATTTAATAAAACACTGTTCCACATTCAACACACAACCCACTAGGTCTATCTTCATTACCTGTCCATGTTACACCATATTTAATAAAACACTGTTCCACATTCAAAACACAACCCACTAGGTCTATCTTCATTACCTGTCCATGTTACACCATATTTAATAAAACTTTCATCATATTTTATTTCTTGTTTCAGTACTTCTTGCATCATCCTGTGT
Source organism: Tachypleus tridentatus (assembly GCF_004210375.1). Taxonomy (NCBI): domain Eukaryota; kingdom Metazoa; phylum Arthropoda; class Merostomata; order Xiphosura; family Limulidae; genus Tachypleus; species Tachypleus tridentatus. Next base: position 9,442,569 of record NC_134833.1, read on the forward strand.
TGAGGTACTTGTACACGACGACAACGCCGATTAATTCATATTAGGCCTAGGAAGATTTTTACTCTTATCAGATTTACTACTAATATTTAGCCACTTACCCATTATAAGGTTGACAACTATTTATTAATTTGTCTAAAAACGTATTCTTATATCTTTGATACTTCAAAAGTATTTTCACGGACACAAAAAAACTTCTTAATGGAAACTCGTTCAAGCACTTGAGTTTTGTCATCATAATTTGCAATTGAAACAACTGATACTGCACCTAATTGCATCACAATGTTTCAAATTTGGATAAGTTTCAGCTATAACGTCATGTTTTATTTAGTTTCATTTTGTTCGAGATTTAGCCGCTAATCCAGTTTTATCTTTTTTAGACATGCCAATGTTGGCACCACTACTCAGGGTTGACCTGTGTTTCATACGAAAATTACTAGGCTATCTTGCATCTCCAATAACGCATGGGATCTTGAGATGGTGTCATATCTACTATCAACCAGTGGCGCCACTGTCGAAGTTAATTGAGAATGAATTAACACTTTCATCGCGAGAACTTCCCTAAGCTAAATAAAATCGTTTGGCGTTAAGCAGAATAAAATATTAAAAGCCCCAATACGTGATAAACGTGTTATATTAAAGAAATATTTTACTATTTTTGTACTTCGTATTCTGATTCAATTTTATAGTTTTAGAGAAATATATATTAACATTCTACAACTATGGTGGAGCCTCAGATAACTATGGTGGAGCCTAATGGCTCCGAGGAGCACAGTTTGAGAAACCATGGTCTAGACCACCTGTTTCAGGCTCAGACGTTTATAAAGCTGAGTTAAACTGTTTTCTACGCCACCCGTTTTATGCTCTGACGTTCATAAAATTGAGTTGTAACTTTAACTGTTTTCTACGCCACCCGTTTTAAACTCAGACGTTCATAAAATTGAGTTGTAACTTAAACTGTTTTCTACGCCACCCGTTTTATGCTCTGACGTTCATAAAATTGAGTTGTAACTTTAACTGTTTTCTACGCCACCCGTTTTAGGCTCAGACGTTCATAAAATTGAGTTGTAACTTAAACTGTTTTCGAGGCCAATATTTTCAGGCTTTTACGTTATTAAAGTTCTGTTGTAACTTGAAATACATTCTAGCCCATCTGTTTTACGCTTAGATATTATTAATGATGGTTTTTATAACTTAAACTTCTTCACAGCCCACCTGTTCTGGCATTCGGAATGTTAATGCTTTGAACGTCTAGCACGTGCACAGTTTATAAATTCTCTACCTGTTTGACAGGGGAAAAGGACAGTGAAATTATATAATGTACGCTTACGAATGATTTACAAAAAATAGTTTGAACAAAATGTTGTGTAATATTAATTAAAAAGATGGCTGTGCATAGACATCCTAACACCTTGTGAATCGCTGTCTCATCTCTGTAGATGGCAATTATGAACGTGGCCTATCACCGGCTGAAACGGGCCTGGCATGGCCAAGCGCGTAAGGCGTGGGACTCGTAATCCGAGGGTCGCGGTTTCGCGCCCGCGTCGCGCTAAACATGCTCGCCCTCCCAGCCGTGGGGGTGTATAATGTGACGGTCAATCCCACTAGTTGTTGGTAAAAGAGTAGTTCAAGAGTTGGCAGTGGGTGGTGATGACTAGTTGCCTTCCCTCTAGTCTTACACTGCTAAATTAGGGACGGCTAGCACAGATAGCCCTCGAGTAGCTTTGTGCGAAATTCCAAAACAAACAAACAAACAAACCGGCTGAAACTTGCAGTAAGAGGTGTTGTTGTTAGAAAATGTCTTAAATGGACCGTTAAAGTACAACATCAGTACGGCTTGTGCACCTTTTACAGTATGAAATACCTGGCATGACCTGATGGTGAGGTCACAGGATCAAAACCAGTCACCTTTCATTTTCAACCTTTCTTTCTCTCATGGGAGGGGGGGAGCGTTGTAATGTTGGTAAAGGGTAACCCAAGAGCTGGCGGTGGGTTTGTTGAATAGTGGCCTTCCCTTTCGTCTACCACATCAAAATTTGCTTTCCAAGAAGTTCAAAGCAAACAAGTGAATAAGAATTATAAACGTCATACGTGAGTAAGTCAAAGAATTGTCGGAAAGTTGTATAACTAGACAATTGTTTATCTCAAACTGTCTTCACATAAATATTTCACGTGAAAATTATTTATTTCTAATGTTTTGATATACATACCTTCGTTTTTAAAAAGGGGTTTTCTGGTGCGAAACATTTTGAAACGTTTTTGCTTTTAATGCTATTAGTATCGGTAGATGTACATTTATCTTGTCTGAAATAAAAGCCACTTTGTTACTCAGCTATGTTAAGAATACGTCTGTAAAATCGTGGATATGATTATGAAACTAAAGCAAGTTTCTCACCCGTTTTTATCTCTTTCTTTCTCCATAATTTCTAGTTTTACTGAAATTAAAATCACGTGTTTTATTTTGTGTTTACTGCAAACCATAAATTTGCGCAATGAGTTATCTGTGCAGCGCCACCGCGGAAAACGGAACTTAATTTTTTAAAGTTTTGTTTTACGTAAAAGTCCTCGGACTTTGTGGGTTGGGTGGAAGGTGTTATTTTGTCCGTTGTAACATTTAACTGTAAAATATTTTATGTTAATAATAGCAAATTACAGGATAATGGAAATAAGTCACATTGTTATGGTGAGATGTTTCTCTAACACTACCAGCTACGTTGTTATAGTAACATGTTTCTTTAACAATACCAGCTACGTTGTTATCATGACAATTTTCGTTAACAATACCAGCTACGTTGTTATAGTGACATGTTTCTCTAACAATATTAGCTACATTGTTTCCCACAATATAGCTGCTTTCTAAAGATAGTACGTTTTCATAACAATATCAGCTGTGTTGCAATGTTGATGTGTTTCTGTAATGATATGTATATATATTCAATACTGCGATACGTTGTTTTTTTTATATAAATGTTAGATATGTTACTTATAGTGACATGTTTACATAATAATACTAGATTACCCACTTTTTCCATTTATCTGAGTTCCAATGTATGCAAGTTTAGTTTTGTTTATCTAACCTATATAAAATCTTATGTTTCACGTCACACCACGTTTCATTTATTAAAGTACGGTGAGTCATAAAAGCCGAAATAAATTTATCCAGATAGAATACTTTGCACATAATCTTCCCATTACGATTGAGTCCTCGTGTAGCTTTGCGCAAAATTCAAATCAACTCTCACTTATACGTGTGTATAACAGAACAAAATGATCTACATAGTTTGTCTTTTTCAAGATAGATTTAACCAGCTAAAATAATTAATTTGTTTGTTTTGAATTTTGCGCAAAGCTGTACGAGGGCTATCTGCGCTAGCCGTCCCATAATTTAGCAGTATAAGACTAGAGGAAGGCAGCTAGTCACCACCACCCACCGCCAACTTTTGAACTACTCTTTTACAAAAGAATAGTGAGACTGATCGTACATTATAACACCCCTACGGCTGAAAAGGCGAGCATGTTTGGTGTAACGGGGATTTGAACCCACGACCCTCAGATAACGAGTCCGGTGCCTCACCACCTGGCCATGCTGGGCCAGCTTGAATAGAGATAAAATAGAGATAAAATCATATTTGTTTAGCATTTATCCTAATAGAGAGGCATTCCGGTCGTTTTTAACTCACACTAACGAATATATCATTAGAACTCTTTCTTACAATGGAGATGTAAAAAGACAGAAATCAGTGATATGAAATATAAGATAAAATGTCCTAAATGTCAGCCACCAATTTATATTAAATTTATATTATCTTCAAAGTAAATTAGTGCATCAAAAATAATTTTCTTCTAAATTTAGACCGTGTAAATACAGTACTGTGCAAAACTGCTCGGACAAAGTCAAAAATTAGATTTCAGGCTACTTTCAAAGAACAACGGAAGGTAAATAACAGGTGAAAAAACAATATTTGATTACCCTTCATACTTAGTACAACAGTAACTCAGTGGATGTGTTTGAGTTACAACATTAGATTACCCTTCATACTTAGTACAACAGTAACTCAGTGGATGTGTTTGAGTTACAACATTTGATTACCCTTCATTCTTAGCACAACAGTAACTCAGTGGATGTGTTTGAGTTACAACATTAGATTATTCTTCATACTTAGTACAACAGTAACTCAGTGGATGTGTTTGAGTTACAACATTTGATTACCCTTCATACTTAGTACAACAGTAACTCAGTGGATGTGTTTGAGTTACAACATTTGATTACCCTTCATACTTAGTACAACAGTAACTCAGTGGATTTGTTTGAGTTACAACATTTGATTACCCTTCATACTTAGTACAACAGTAACTCAGTGGATGTGTTTGAGTTACAACATTTGATTACCCTTCATACTTAGTACAACAGTAACTCAGTGGATTTGTTTGAGTTACAACATTTGATTACCCTTCATACTTAGTACAACAGTAACTCAGTGGATGTGTTTGAGTTACAACATTTGATTACCCTTCATACTTAGTACAACAGTAACTCAGTGGATGTGTTTGAGTTAGAACATTTGATTACTCTTCATACTTAGTACAACAGTAACTCAGTGGATGTGTTTGAGTTACAACATTTGATTACCCTTCATACTTAGTACAACAGTAACTCAGTGGATGTGTTTGAGTTACAACATTTGATTACTCTTCATACTTAGTACAACAGTAACTCAGTGGATGTGTTTGAGTTACAACATTTGATTACCCTTCATACTTAGTACAACAGTAACTCAGTGGATGTGTTTGAGTTACAACATTTGATTACCCTTCATACTTAGTACAACAGTAATTCAGTGGATGTGTTTGAGTTACAACATTTGATTACCCTTCATACTTAGTACAACAGTAACTCAGTGGATGTGTTTGAGTTACAACATTCACTCCCATAAAGATGTTTTGGAAGTAACTTTTGATTTTAACTGTGCAAAAATTTGTCAGATAGTCCAACCAGCATCACGTGAAGTTTTGTCAGATAGTCCAACCAGCATCACGTGAAGTTTTGTCAGATAGTCCAACCAGCGTCACGTGAAGTTTTGTCAGATAGTCCAACCAGCGTGACATGAAGTTCTTACGTGAACTCTTGTGTTCTACTGACAATTCCTTACGTTTTTTGGGCCGTGAAATGACAACAAAATTTTGTATATTGTGTTAAATATTGTTTTTATGAAGGTTTATTTGTGGAACGTTGCTAATCGTATTTATTCTCGCACATACTGGTACCCTATGCCGACTTCTTTCTGTATAGTTAAGGGTACAATGAAAGTTATCTCAGACCCTTATTTTTATCAATATGTAAATTCCAGAAGAACTCCTTCAACATGCCCTTGGTACAAGTACATGGAAATTATAAAGAATCATAAGTGTTGTCATTCTGTTGTTAACAAAGATCAGAGAAACACAAGTGTTGAAAGTTACATTCTTTAATGGTATGGAAGAACTAGCTTTATAGAATTGAAGGAATGACAAATTAACCTCACAGTAGTGTATATCAGAAAACACAACGTTAGTGATAAGAGATATGTAGTTGTGTCTCTTTACCAGGTGTGGTATGTATTTGTGAGACCTGATTGTCGCGTAGCAGGTTTCCAGTTTCATCTGTATTTCACACAGAAAGATAGGCTAAAGGCATAGCTGTGTTTTTCTTATCCTTATAGCCGACACCGGAATCATTTGCTTTTTTCAATGGCCCCGCATGGCCATGTGGATAGGGTGTTCGACTCGTAATCTGAAGGTCGCGGGTTCAAAACATGCCCGTCTTTTCAGCTGAGGGGTCATTATAATATGATGATAAATCCCACTATTCGTTGGTAAAAGAGTAGTCTACGAGTTGGCGGTGGGTGGGGATGACTAGCTGCCTTCCCTCTAAATTCTAAGTTAATGATCAAGCCTACACAGCCTTTGTGTAGTTTTGCGCGAAATTCAAAACTGTTATTATCATGTTTAAAGTAACGTTTTGCGCGTGATTTATCTTTAAAAAAACCTCTTATCTGAGTTTAATGGGTGTTAATTGGAGTGCATTGACAGTTAATCTGAGTGCAGTGAGTGTTAATGGGAGTATACTAACGGTTAACCTGAGTGTTAATGGGAGTATACTAACGATTAACCTGAGTGTTAATGGGAGTATACTAACGGTTAACTTGAGTGTTAATGAGAGTATACTGACAGTTAACCTGAGTGTTAATGGGAGTATACTAACAGTTAACCTGAGTGTTAATGGGAGTATACTAACGGTTAACTTTAGTGTTAATGGGAGTATACCAACGGTTAACTTGAGTGTTAATGAGAGTATACCAACGATTAACTTGAGTGTTAATGAGAGTATACTGACAGTTAACCTGAGTGTTAATGGGAGTATACTGACAGTTAACCTGAGTGTTAATGGGAGTATACTGACAGTTAACCTGAGTGTTAATGGGAGTATACTAACGGTTAACTTGAGTGTTAATGGGAGTATACTAACGGTTAACTTGAGTGTTAATGAGAGTACACTAACGATTAACTTGAGTGTTAATGAGAGTATATTGACAGTTAACCTGAGTGTTAATGGGAGTATACTAACAGTTAACCTGAGTGTTAATGGGAGTATACTAACGGTTAACTTTAGTGTTAATGGGAGTATACTAACGGTTAACTTGAGTGTTAATGAGAGTATACTAACGATTAACTTGAGTGTTAATGAGAGTATACTGACAGTTAACCTGAGTGTTAATGGGAGTATACTAACAGTTAACCTGAGTGTTAATGGGAGTATACTGACAGTTAACCTGAGTGTTAATGGGAGTATACTGACAGTTAACCTGAGTGTTAATGGGAGTATACTAACGGTTAACTTGAGTGTTAATGGGAGTATACTAACGGTTAACTTGAGTGTTAATGGGAGTATACTAACGGTTAACTTGAGTGTTAATGAGAGTACACTAACGATTAACTTGAGTGTTAATGAGAGTATACTGACAGTTAACCTGAGTGTTAATGGGAGTATACTAACAGTTAACCTGAGTGTTAATGGGAGTATACTGACAGTTAACCTCAGTGTTAATGGGAGTATACTAACGGTTAACTTGAGTGTTAATGAGAGTACACTAACGATTAACTTGAGTGTTAATGAGAGTATACTGACAGTTAACCTGAGTGTTAATGGGAGTATACTAACAGTTAACCTGAGTGTTAATGGGAGTATACTGACAGTTAACCTCAGTGTTAATGGGAGTATACCAACGGTTAACTTGAGTGTTAATGGAGTATATTAATGGTTAACTTGAGTGTTAATGGGAACGTCTAAGCTGCAAGTCTGACAGCTTCTAACGCTAAAAACTTTTATCTGATACTCATAATTGGCACAGTATAGATAGCCTATTGTGAAAGCTTTGCGCTTAAAACAAATATTTTTTTATCTCAAACACCGTGAATTTTGACTCACATCGTATTCATTTACGAATATTTCTTTCCGGACATTCTGCCAGTTGTGAATACTTGACAAAGTTTCCATGAATCGTATTTATGGGTGCTCAACATTCACTCATAGCGTTTTGGCCACATCTCCAGTAACACGCAAACGCAGAACATATTTGTAACGCGTAATTAACTCTCCACACATGACAAACATTTCTGATTCATTTCCTCTGGTCTTTCTTTCACTATACCTACCTATCTGCGTTTGTTTATATTTTCTTTTGTATCTAAACATCGGCTTTTTCTGATGCATAGAAATGTTTATAAAGTAATCAAAACCGTTTGTAAATTGTTAAGGCTAAACACAGTTACAAATAACAGTTAATAAGATAGAAGTTTAAAAACAAAACTGAAACCAAACAAAGAAATAACGTCTTTGCAAGTTTGGTTCCTTGCTGCGGTAGGACTAAGGTAATTTATGGACTTACAACATTAAACTTCAAAGTTGGACTCCCCGCCTTGAACAAATTAAACTTCCTACTGTGATTTTGTTTGAAAACAAACAAATCAACTATAAATCGTGATTTTAAGGAAACACTTCCAACACCTTACTACGTTCCATGATAGATTAATAACGTACATCTAAATTCGTGATTAGGTTTAAGAGTGGACAGCCCTTACAAATGTATTGAAAAAGATAAAAGTAAAACTTAATATCCTGTAATAAACTCGTAATATATTACCATGACGAAGTTTTGTATGTTTACATTTATTTAAATACTGCGCAGAAACTTACAAAATACATGCTTGGTTGGCTGTGCCGCCATCTGTTGGCAACTATATAATTACACAAGTACTCACACAGTTTTGAGCAATTATAGACAACAAAATAATTGCTGAATACTGGATTTATATGTTCACACATTCGAAGGACATATTTATTAAAACGATGAATAAATTGAAACAAAAATATTCCCAAGTATAATTATTGCAACAAAGGTTTTGTTGCTAAACCCAATCTACTAAATTTGTTGAATGTCAACTTCTAATGGGCGAATAAAAATATAATTCTTAAAAGTATAGTAAGGCTATTAGCAATCTCTTATGACAAATATAACACTATGTAACACAATATTTGTTATTGGATAGCAAGTGTTATTTATTAATTGCTTATGTTGTAAAAGTACAGAAAACGACCATTATTCCCTTCAAACTTTGCTTTTGTGACCTGGATAATGAAATTTAGAAATTAACCTATTTTATGTGTAAAAACGGGCAAATTTGCACATTTTCATTTACATAAGATCTGAATAAAACAATATATTAATCAAGTAGTGCACTTCGTTGTCCGTGCTGTCCCAAAGGCAAAGATAACAAGAAAACTTGGAAAAGCCTCCTTGAAACCCATCAGGAATGCCACCATTTTGAAGTCTTCGATAACCTCCCAGCCATAATCATCATAGTTCAAGGCTTCTAGCAAGGTCTTGAAACTGTTGTATCTCTTTCGAAGTGCAGTAAATGAGCCGCGAAAAGAGACGGATACTTATTCCCGTTATGGAGCAGCACAGCTTTGAGGCTTCTGGATGAGCTATCAATGAAGAGGCGCCAATCGTTTGGGTTACAGGCAATTCCAATTGCCTCGCACAGACCGGATACATTGTGGCAGACCGGATACATTGACACAGACCGGATACATTGTGGCAGAAGCAGAGCCCATCTTGACGAGTGAAGAAGCTAGAAAATTGTCGGTGACGCTTCCTGTGACTTGCGACTGGCACACTTTCATCTAACTAATCCCACTCCTTGATCCTAGATGTCAAACGCTCGGCATTCGACTTTGTTAGACCAAGATCTCTGATCAAGTCATTGAGGTCTCTTTGGTTGGGGTAGTTTGGGTTTCTCTCACCAGCTGCACCTCTGAAATTGTAATCTGGATCTTCAACGTCTACCTTCTGCTCTGATTTGTTGCTCTCTTTGAGGATGGCTGCTTTCTCTCTGGTGGAGTGGGTACAGGGAGCTCAGAGCAGTGCGGCACTAAAAAAGATGGATGATGGAAGGTCCGGATACACGATAGCAGATGCATTTCTGCCAGCCCTACGTTTTGAAGGGTAATTGCAGAAGTAGCAATTGCTTGTGTGGTTAGTGGGTTCACACCAAGTTCTTGGAATAGCGAACTTCATGACTCTCTTTTCCCTCTGTACCATCCTGCAAAAGAGCAAAATAAAATTGTTATTATGAAGAATAAATTTATTTCACCCACAACTAACGTGTAAGAGGTTCATGTAAAATATTTTATATGTGATATTTTTCTATACAATTGGAAATTAAAAATAAATTAAAAGATATTTAAATTTTAAAAGCTATAAAATTTGTATAATATAAAATATTACTATTCAAAAATTGTCCGTCTTACTTTCTAGAGTTTTATCGCAGTGCTCGCAGGTAAAATGAGATGCCAAGAGTCTGTCTGGATCCCTGACAGGCATGTAGAAATATGTCTTGTAGAGTTCACACATTTTAGCAGATGCTGTCATAGAGTACTATTTCGTTCTTGTCTTGATAAGTTGCCAACACACATAGCAGAATGTGTCTGGAGAATACTTGCAGCTTCTTGATGCCATCTCTGATAAAATCACATAGCTCTATGTGTTCACTTAGGCAGCTAGAACTAAACTGAAGTTGTGAATGGTGAGTCACTGTATATATATTACTATGGAAAGTTCTAGAAAATTCTCGTAAGTTCTACATTATTCTAGAAAGTTCTTGAAAATTTTTGTAAGTTCGAAAAATTTCTCTATCAGCTACTCAGCACTGAATCTACCTGGAATGTTCTGGAAAATGGGTAAATTTGAAAATTTCATTACTCAGGTCACAAAAGCAAAGTTTGAAGAGAAAAACATGTCTTTTCCATTTACTTTAGGCATAAGCATTTGGGAAATAACACATTCTGCCCAGGAACAAGAAAAAGTAAAAATTTTGTTATATAGTGCAATTAACAATAATCGTTCTTTGCTTTATTTTCACATCAACAAACACAAGGAATGTTGGTTTCATTTCTTCATGGGAAAAATACAAAAATTCAAAATACAAAAATACAAAATACAAAGTATATATTAAAACAAGATTCGCTTTCAAACTATAATTGAGTTAATTAAATTTAAATTAAATTGTTTACGTGGTTTTATAAGCTGCTCAAACATTACAACTGTTTTACACGATAGTAACCAACTGTTCTACATGTTAGTAACCAACAGTTCTACACGATAGTAACCAACAGTTCCACAAATTAGTAACCAACTGTTCTACACGATAGTAGCAAACTGTTCTACTCGCTTGTAACCAACAGTTCTACAAGATGGTAACCAACAGTTCAACACGATAGTAACCAACTGTTCTACACGATAGTAACCAACTGTTGTACACGTTAGTAACCAACAGTTCTACACGATAGTAACCAACTGTTCTACACGATAGTAACAAACTGTTATACTCGCTTGTAACCAACAGTTCTACAAGATGGTAACCAACAGTTCTACACGATAGTAACCAACTGTTCTACACGATAGTAACCAACTCTTGTACACGTTAGTAACCAACAGTTCTACACGATAGTAACCAACTGTTCTACACGTCAGTAACTAACTGTTCTACACGATAGTAACCAACTGTTCTACATGTTAGTAACCAACAGTTCCACACATTAGTAACCAACTGTTCTACACGATAGTAACAAACTGTTCTACTCGCTTGTAACCAACAGTTCTACAAGATGGTAACCAACAGTTCAACACGATAGTAACCAACTGTTTTACACGATAGTAACCAACTGTTGTACACGTTAGTAACAAACAGTTCTACACGATAGTAACCAACTGTTCTACACGTCCGTAACTAACTGTTCTACACGATATTAACCAACTGTTCTACACGATAGTAACCAACTGTTCTACACGATAGTAACCAACTGTTCTACTCGCTTGTAACCAACAGTTCTACACGATAGTAACCAACTGTTCTACTCGCTTGTAACCAACTGTTCTACACTATAGTAACCAACTGTTGTACACGTCAGTAACTAACTGTTCTACACGATAGTAACCAACTGTTCTACACGATAGTAACCAACTGTTCTACTCGTTTGTAACCAACAGTTCTACACGATAGTAACCAACTGTTCTACTCGCTTGTAACCAACTGTTCTACATGTTAGTAACCAACTGTTCTACACTATAGTAACCAACTGTTGTACACGTTAGTAACCAACTGTTCTACACGATAGTAACCAACTGTTCTACACGATAGCAACCAACTGTTCTACATGTTAGTAACCAACTGTTCTACACGATAGTAACCAGTAGTTCTACACGATAGTAACCAACCGTTCTACACGTTAGTAACCAACTGTTCTACACGTTAGTAACCAACTGTTCTACACGTTAGTAACCGACTGTTCTACACGATAGTAACCAACTGTTCTACACGATAGCAACCAACCATTCTACACGTTAGTAACCAACTGTTCTACACGATAGTAACCAACTGTTCTACATGTTAGTAACCAACAGTTCTACACGATAGCAACCAACTGTTCTACACGTTAGTAATTAGCAGTTCTACACGGTAGTAACCAATTTTCTACACCATAATAACCAACTGTTCTACATGATAGTAACTAGCAGTTATTCACGATAGTAACCACTAAAAGTAACCAAAGTAATACTTTATCAAGAGTAGCCTATATCAGTACATTAAACGTATCCAGTGGATATTGGTAAAACTGTTAAGATGGAGAATAGACATAGAACTGCTTTGATAACACATAACGAACTTTATGAACTTAAATCGGTGCATCTGACACCTTCCAAAGACTTCTGGGTAAGGCTTTAACAGTAACGTCTGACACCTTCCAAAGACTTTTCAATAAGGCTTTAACAAGGGCGTCTGGCACTTTCCAAAGACTTGTAAATAGGAGCTTCTGAGGCTTATATTGAAAACATTAGTGTTTTCACGAACTACATTTGAACAAAACCTAAAAGATATTTAATCAGTTTTCTACAACCTACATACAGCTTACCTTACTGTAAGTGAGTTCCTAAAAGCACATTTAGTGTCATATTTAGAATTGAAACTCTTTACTGAGGGTATTCAAACAAATGATGAAAGAGTTATAGACGTTTAAACTCGAAAACACTCTAAAGATTTAAGAACATTATTAAATAAATGTGCCTGGTAGAATCATATCATTCCAAACTTTGCTACAATTACTGAACCTTTATATCAGTTATAAAGGAAGTACATCAGATGTAACAATGTGATGATGTAACAGTGTGAGGATGCATTACAGGAATTAAAGCTTTATGTGAATTTCTTGTTTTAACTTCTAAGAAAAGGTGGACACTATTTCTTGAACTTTGATACTTGAAATGTTGGATTACGAGCATTTCTATATCAGAAAGATGTCATAGCATATGCAAGAAACCATACTATTACAGAGTTAGAATGTCTATCTTTAGTCTGAACTGTAAAACAAAATAAAACACAAAAGATATACCTAAATGAAGAAAATGTTATAGTTATAACGCGCTGCTTTCAAACGGTTAGACACCGCTCTAAATATAACCGGTACACTGATTCGTTAGATACTAAAATGACAAAACTTAGCATTTGCAATATTGGACAGGAAAGGAAAAGAAAACCAGTTTTTTCATGCCCTGTCAATAAGCTATGACCTAAGTGTTTGTCATCCTTAGAGTTAACACTAGATAACAATTGGATGCAGAAAAGATAAAGATGATGAATATAAGTGTATGTACTTTTATTTCATCGCAGCACTATTACCAGCTGATTATACTGCAGAGACTGTAAGTAAATACAGACACTGCATCTTCAATAGTAATGTTTTCATTACAGTAAAAGGTCTCTAGAAGTGATGTATTCAGGCCAGCTATTCCGAAACGATTGAAAGTAATAATTTTCATTGAATTACATGATCATCCAATGATTGCTCATCTAGTTGTTCAAACATCAATAGATACATGATCATCCAATGACTGCTCATCTAGTTGTTCAAACATCAATAGATACATGATCATCCAATGACTGCTCATCTAGTTGTTCAAACATCAATAGATACATGATCATCCAATGACTGCTCATCTAGTTGTTCAAACATCAATAGATACATGATCATCCAATGACTGCTCATCTAGTTGTTCAAACATCAATATATACATGATCATCTAATGATTGCTCATATAGTTGTTCAAACATCAATAGATACATGATCATCCAATGACTGCTCATCTAGGTGTTTAAACATCAATAAATATATGATCATCCAATGACTGTTCATCTAGTTGTCCAAACATCAAGAGATACATGATCATCCAATGACTGCTCATCTAGTTGTTGAAACATCAATAGATACATGATCATCCAATGACTGCTCATCTAGTTGTCCAAACATAAATAAATATATGGGATCATTCAATTACTGCTCATTTAGTTGTCCAAACATCAATAAATATATGATCATCCAATGACTGCTCATCTAGTTGTCCAAACATCAATAGATACATGATCATCCAATGACTGCTCATCTAGTTGTTCAAACATCAATAGATACATGATCATCCAATGACTGCTCATCTAGTTGTCCAAACATCAATAAATATATGATAATACAATGACTGCTCATCTAGTCGTCCAAGCATTAATAGATACATGATAATCCAATGACTGCTCATCTAGTTGTTCAAGCATCAATAGATACATGATCATCCAATGACTGCTCATCTAGTTGTTTAAACATCAATAGATACATGATCAACCAATGACTGCTCATCTAGGTGTCCAAACATCAATAGATAGAGTATCCAGACTTGGTTATTGGTCTAGTATGAGACAAAATATCATCTGGGACAAAGAAAATTAGATTTATCATGTTTGTTCAAATCGCATGAAGCAAATAATGTGTTATTGTGAGTAGAGAAAAATGTTATTTACAGATCATGTAATGACCTTTAGTTTCTCCATTGTTTTCGAACACTCATTGGTTGAATATCGACATGAAATAAATGCTTATTACAAAGAAGTGGAAATGTTGTAATAAAACGATATTTTTGAGACTTTCTTCTGTTTAGTTTAAACCATTAACTTTCCCCTGGTGGATCTTTTATAAAATTGAGGCATGTAACTGTCTATGTAGTGATTTAATTCCTACCGTGGGCAGAGAGCAGATAGCCTATTCTACAACCTTTGGTGTTTAAAGAAACAAATATTCAAATCACAATTAACTACAGGCTTAAATTCTTTTTATTAGTGACTTCAGAGAAAAGAAAAAGCCATCCGTTACAGATAACTGGCCACGGTGCGTTTTGTTCAATACCAGAACTCATCAGATGAACTAGATGAAGCGAGACAAAATAATCAACGATTACTCTAGAAACATCCAACCCTAAAATCCAAGGTTAGATTCGCGCAGAGAACAAGACAACTAATTGCGTAGCTTTAAATTAAAACACTACAAAACCAGATGAATCAACTACATCTATTGATTACACTTTGGTTGTATTGGTAATAAAATAGAAAATTCTGGTATGAAAAATTGTTCCATTGCTTGTTCAAACTGAAGTAACGAAAATTGTCTGTGTAATTATAGCGCGAATATGTTCCATATAAAGCCACCTGCTGGTGTTCTCCGGAAACACTGCCACGTATACCAGCACCTTTTTCTTCGAGATAATTTTAATCACTAACTGCTATCTCACTGTTAATTAAGATGTGCGACTTGCGATTAATCTTGTATTTAGAAACATTACAATGATCGTAAGTTTCTAACTCTAATAAATGTAAGATTTTTTTAGAAGATACAGAAAACGAAAAATAATTATTTTGTTTTAATTTCGCGCAAAGCTCCTCGAGGGCTATCTTTGCCAGCCGTCCCTAATTTAGCAGTGTAAGACTAGAGGGAAGGCAGCTAGTCATCACCACCCACCGCCAACTCTTGGGCTACTCTTTTACTAACGAATAGTGGGATTGATCGTACATTATAACGCCCCCACGGCTGAAAGGGCGAACCCGCGACCCTCGGATTACGAGTCACACGCCTTAACACGCTTGGCTATGCCGGGCCCCCAAAACAATTAAAAAGCACCAATTACATAATTAAACACGACTGTTGTTAGAATTGTCCCATATTGACAAGCTCTCCTAAAGTGAGACGTTGCTAGTCAACGCAAGGCAGTCTGGGTATCTAGCGATCTGTTTACCACTTTTACCTGTAACACGTGTTTTCTGACGGCTGATTTTAATCGGCTATTCTGATTTGGAATTACTTATTTATTAACATGTTTGTTTGTATGGCAGAAGTCTTGTGATAATTACCTGTAAAACTGGAATTTTATTAGAAATACCAAAAGGTTCAGGAATTGTTTGTTTATAGGTCATCGCAAATCAACACAATGGACTATCTATGCTCTAATATCAAAACTCGATTTCTAGCGTTGTAAGCCACTCTTTCTAAAATGCTCCCCTACCACACACACACAGTGGGGAATCGACAGACTTAGAATATTAAAATTTGAGGTTTAAGTTACGTGGTCAGAAAAGCATAGATAGCTTCGTGCTAAACAATAATTGAAACAAAAAACTTTGTAAACGTCCAATCTTACAAGATAGATCTAGAGTCTAATTTTGTAAGTAACTACGCGAAGCCATATTGGAAATGTTGTCTTTGTTTTAACAGAGCTCTACAAGTGGATGTCTATTCCCCTTGGTTAACGAACCCCAAATTTTATAGTAAGACCTCGAGTTTATCCCTGAGGTATGGAAGAACGAATAGGATATTCAAAATTTATGGATAATTCAGTTGTTTCTCTTTGAAATAACGCATATTGTCCACAGTGTAGTCGTAACAATGTTAAAGCCACATGTACGATCCCCACTAAATATGACATAAATGCCCTCCATGAGCACCGCAATATGACTGCGGACATACAAAGCTAGAAACCAAGTTTTGATAGCTGTGGTGGGCACAACGCATATATCCCATTTTTTTGCTTAATTTAAACAAACAAAAAATCACCTCTTGGGTAAATTTAATCGAACAGTTGCATTTGACAGTTACTCTTATAACAGCCATAGTACAGCCACATTTATTTTATCTTAGGTCAAATATGCTGACAAATAAAGATATAAATTTATTCAAACATCAACGTTTGAACAGAGTATGGGTACAAACGGGTATTTCTATCTCTGAAATTGCTAAACAAAATTGTTTCATTGGATTAACGTAATGTCAATAGATGGCAGCACAATCTCTGTATGCTGATGTTTGGAAAGTATCTTGGTCCAGGAGAGGCAGGTATTGTGTTGTTTGCAAAATTTCGCGACAAGCTACTCTAATGATATGTGAGTTAGCCGTCAATGATTTTGAAGTTATAGACCCTAAGGAAGCCTAGTTAATACCTCTAACCGCCATCAATTGAGGCTCCACAGTGACACAGCGGTATGTCTGAGGATCCACACCGTTTGAAAACCGGGTTTCGATACCCGTGGTGGGCAGAGTATAGATAGCCCTTGTGTAGCTGTGTGTTTAATTTCAACCAAACCTCACACCATCTCTTGAGTAAATTTAATCGAATATTGGGATTTGACAGTCACTCCTATAAAGCTTTTACGATCATAAAGTGCGGTGCACGATTTCATTTTTTTTTGGAGGTTGACAAAACGCGAACGATGGAACCTCAGATCCATAGTCTCATACGCTAACCAATGGGCTGCGTTCAGTCTATCCTGGAGGATGTCAAGCGTTATAAGAGTGAACGTCAGTGTATAAATTTGTTTTAAACCTAAAGGTTGCAATTTCGTATAAATGTAAGGCTTTGACGTGAGAAGAGTATAGGCCTGAACTTTAAAAGGTTTTATATGCCTGAAGATTGATTTTGTGACTGGTAAACGAGATTCCAATCACATGCATGAGGTATATAGCTTAAGCCTAATCCTTAGACAGTAATAAGTACTTTACGTTCTACATATGATAACAATACGTTTAGTGTAACCCATTTTACCCATTATAGACGTTAGTGAATATTTAAGTGTTACTTTTAATCAGGATGTTATTTTGTGTAAATCTTCATATGGGTCTGGTTTGTTTATATCTAAGTTTTCGTATTGATCTGGCTGGGGTATCTAAGTCTTCACATTAATTTGGTTGTGTGTGTTTAACCTATTAAAGTGAGACTAAGTTTTCATGTGAACCTAGATGGCGTATGAGTCAAAGTTTCTATCATATAGAAACGTTATATACGTTATAAAATATATGAAATGTTTCTAATAATTTATGTTGTCTTTTAATTGAAAATTGAAAAATAAACAACCAGAGAGTAGAATATTTAATGTTCGTGTAATTGTAAAAAAAAAAAGTTATTTTTTATCACTGCTATTTTATTTATCGTGAGCAAACCAGAAGATCAAACACACCACGTCAAAGTTTTATTTAAAACTAACAGTGATTTTGTTACAGGTGTGTAGGAATAATAATTTATTTTTGCTACAATTGACGTCCAGAAATGAACGACTTATTTTATTTATACAAACTACTTGCTTCCTTTAACACCGAGGCCCGGTATATGTGTGTGTGTGTATGTTTTCCTTAAAGCAAAGCCACATCAGGTTATCTGCTGAGTACACAGAAGAGAATTGAACCCCAATTTTAGCGTTGTAAATCCGTAGATTTGCCCTCTGTATCAGCGGGTCTGCCCGGTATGGTCACATGGTTAGGACACTCGATTTTGGGTCGTCGGTTCGAATCCCATTTCACACCAAATATGTCCCTCTTTCAGCTATGGGAGCATTATAATGTAACAGTCAATCCCACTATTTGTTGGTAAAAGAGTAGCCAAGAGTTTACGATGGATAGTAATAACATTCCCTCTAGCCTTACACTGCAAAATTAGGGACGGCTAGCGCAGATAGTCCTCGTGTAGCTGTAAAAGAAACAACAAAACTTACTAGAGTAAGTTACCCAATTTTAGCGTTGTAAATCCGTAGATTTGCCCTCTGTATCAGCGGGGTCTGCCCGGTATGGTCACATGGTTAGGACACTCGATTTTGGGTCGTCGGTTCGAATCCCATTTCACACCAAATATGTCCCTCTTTCAGCTATGGAAGCATTATAATGTAACAGTCAATCCCACTATTTGTTGGTAAAAGAGTAGCCAAGAGTTTACGATGGATAGTAATAACATTCCCTCTAGCCTTACACTGCAAAATTAGGGACGGCTAGCGCAGATAGTCCTCGTGTAGCTGTAAAAGAAACAACAAAACTTACTAGAGTAGCTTGTTAAATAGGTCAGATGTTACATTGTCAACTGAACAGAATAAGTTCATACAGCCAGATGATCAAAGTATAAGAGACAAGGTTATAAGGTTGTCTGCAAAATGTGAACAAAAAGTAATTATTTTGTTGCGTATAGATGGCGCTATAATGACAGTTGAATAGTAAATTTTGCAGTTCGAAAGCAACCACACAAAAAAGTAAAAAAAAAAAAATTAAAAGAAAATAAATAGAAAAAACAGGAAATTTGAAATGTGTTGACATTTGGTCTAACTGAACACAGATGGCGCGTATAATGCTTTATTTTAAAATACGGTAAGCAAGAAAATATGTCACTTACAATGTTATTTCACGTATAGAAATAACTTTAAATAGGGAGCTAGAAAAGACAAGTAACTGAGACACGTGAGAAATATAAAAAAATTCGTATGCTGATGGGCGCGCGCGTTCGAAACCCTACCACACCAAATATGCTCGCACTATTAGCCGGTCAATCATTAGTAAAAGAGTAGCCCAGTAGTTGGTGAGTAGTAATGACTAATCTGTCTTCTCTCTACTCTTACACTGTTAAATTAAGGACGGCTAGCGCAGATAACCCTTGTGTAGCTTTGCGCGAAATTTAAAAAACAAAACAAACAAAGAAAATAACTTTTATTATGGGTAACTTTATAAACATTGAAAAAGACTGGTGGCCACTGTTAAGCCTTAAAAAAAATTGTAATTCTACAATCTTCCATTACTCGTCTGCGTGTTTCTTATAAGAAGTTTAATTTATTTAAGATATACAAGAAACAAGATTTTATCTGAGTTTTATGAAGGTGAAAGTAAACAAAATATTATTACTTCCACTTGAATTAGGATAACGCTTGGTCTGTAGCTGTGTAATTGTCATCAGAAAGTGCTATATACAGATTGTTAATAACTAATATACTGTTATCACCAGCTGTCAGATGCTAATAACAATCATTGTACAATGAACCCTAAATATTGATTAGACAAAACTATTCTTAAGTTGTATACAATTGAGAATCATTAATAAATCAATTCGTTGAGCTGACGCAAGGGCCGTATTTTAACACTTATGAGAGTGATTAACTGGATTAACGTATGAAAACACGAAGATTAAGAAATATGTTAACGCATTTGTTATGGATTAATCCATGATTACATTACCCAACAAGCGACTAGAATTAAAACTATATAAAGTAGAAATAGACCGTACATTGCAATGGACGTGACATTAATAACTCCAGTCTTAGGCCTCATTTCGCTTATAATTAAAATTCTTTGTACTTGTCCAGTTTTCTTCCTGTTCTGTTCGTATGACGGGTGATTAAAGCTCGCAATAATAATGGAAATGTTTTACTGTGTTCACTTCAAAACACCGTTATGAAAACAATGTTTTACTGACTTTACTTCAACATGCCGTTATGAAAACAATGTTTTACTGACTTTACTTCAACATGCTGTTATGAAAACATTGTTTTACTGACTTTACTTCAACATGACGTTATGAAAACAATGTTTTACTGAATCTACTTTAACATGCTGTTATGAAAACAATGTTTTACTGAATATACTTCAACATGACGTTATGAAAACAATGTTTTACTGAATCTACTTTAACATGCCGTTATGAAAACAATGTTATACTGAATCTACTTTAACATGCTGTTATGAAAACAATGTTTTACTGAATATACTTCAACATGGCGTTATGAAAACAATGTTTTACTGAATCTACTTTAACATGCCGTTATGAAAACAATGTTATACTGAATCTACTTTAACATGCTGTTATGAAAACAACTTTACTGAATATACTTCAACATGACGTTATGAAAACAATGTTTTACTGACTTTACTTATGAACATGCTGTTATGAAAACATTGTTTTACTGAATCTACTTCAACATGACGTTATGAAAACAATGTTTTACTGAATCTACTTTAACATGCTGTTATGAAAACAATGCTTTACTGAATATACTTAAACATGACGTTATGAAAACAATGTTTTACTGAATCTACTTTAACATGCCGTTATGAAAACAATGTTATACTGAATCTACTTTAACATGCTGTTATGAAAACAATGCTTTACTGAATATACTTCAACATGACGTTATGAAAACAATGTTTTACTGAATCTACTTTAACATGCCGTTATGAAAACAATGTTATACTGAATCTACTTAAACATGCTGTTATGAAAACAATGCTTTACTGAATATACTTCAACATGACGTTATGAAAACAATGTTTTACTGAATCTACTTTAACATGCCGTTATGAAAACAATGTTATACTGAATCTACTTCAACATGCTGTTATGAAAACAATGTTTTACTGAATCTACTTTAACATGCCGTTATGAAAACAATGCTTTACTGAATATACTTCAACATGCTGTTATGAAAACAATGTTTTACTGACTTTACTTCAACATGCCGTTATGAAAACAATGTTTTACTGAATCTACTTTAACATGCTGTTATGAAAACAATGTTTTACTGAATTTACTTCAACATGCTGTTATGAAAACATTGTTTTACTGACTTTACTTCAACATGCCGTTATGAAAACAATGTTTTACTGAATCTACTTTAACATGCTGTTATGAAAACAATGTTTTACTGACTTTACTTCAACATGCTGTTATGAAAACATTGTTTTACTGACTTTACTTCAACATGACGTTATGAAAACAATGTTTTACTGAATCTACTTTAACATGCTGTTATGAAAACAATGCTTTACTGAATATACTTCAACATGACGTTATGAAAACAATGTTTTACTGAATCTACTTTAACATGCCGTTATGAAAACAATGTTTTACTGAATCTACTTTAACATGCTGTTATGAAAACAATGTTTTACTGAATATACTTCAACATGACGTTATGAAAACAATGTTTTACTGAATCTACTTTAACATGCCGTTATGAAAACAATGTTTTACTGAATCTACTTTAACATGCTGTTATGAAAACATTGTTTTACTGAATCTACTTCAACATGACGTTATGAAAACAATGTTTTACTGAATCTACTTTAACATGCCGTTATGAAAACAATGTTTTACTGAATCTACTTTAACATGCTGTTATGAAAACATTGTTTTACTGAATCTACTTCAACATGACGTTATGAAAACAATGTTTTACTGAATCTACTTCAACATGCTGTTATGAAAACAATGTTTTACTGAATTTACTTCAACATGACGTTATGAAAACAATGTTTTACTGAATCTACTTTAACATGACGTTATGAAAACAATGTTTTACTGAATATACTTAAACATGACGTTATGAAAACAATGTTTTACTGAATCTACTTTAACATGCCGTTATGAAAACAATGTTATACTGAATCTACTTTAACATGCTGTTATGAAAACAATGCTTTACTGAATATACTTCAACATGACGTTATGAAAACAATGTTTTACTGAATCTACTTTAACATGCCGTTATGAAAACAATGTTTTACTGAATCTACTTTAACATGCTGTTATGAAAACAATGTTTTACTGAATATACTTCAACATGACGTTATGAAAACAATGTTTTACTGAATCTACTTCAACATGACGTTATGAAAACAATGTTTTACTGAATCTACTTCAACATGACGTTATGAAAACAATGTTTTACTGAATCTACTTTAACATGCTGTTATGAAAACAATGCTTTACTGAATATACTTAAACATGACGTTATGAAAACAATGTTTTACTGAATCTACTTTAACATGCCGTTATGAAAACAATGTTATACTGAATCTACTTTAACATGCTGTTATGAAAACAATGTTTTACTGAATATACTTCAACATGACGTTATGAAAACAATGTTTTACTGAATCTACTTTAACATGCCGTTATGAAAACAATGTTATACTGAATCTACTTTAACATGCTGTTATGAAAACAATGTTTTACTGAATATACTTCAACATGACGTTATGAAAACAATGTTTTACTGAATCTACTTTAACATGCCGTTATGAAAACAATGTTTTACTGAATCTACTTCAACATGCTGTTATGAAAACAATGTTTTACTGAATCTACTTTAACATGCCGTTATGAAAACAATGTTTTACTGAATCTACTTCAACATGCTGTTATGAAAACAATGTTTTACTGAATTTACTTCAACATGCCGTTATGAAAACAATGTTTTACTGAATCTACTTTAACATGCTGTTATGAAAACAATGTTTTACTGACTTTACTTCAACATGCTGTTATGAAAACAATGTTTTACTGAATTTACTTCAACATGCCGTTATGAAAACAATGTTTTACTGAATCTTACTGTTTGAAAACATGCTGTTATGAAAACAATGTTTTACTGAATTTACTTCAACATGCTGTTATGAAAACAATGTTTTACTGAATTTACTTCAACATGACGTTATGAAAACAATGTTTTACTGAATCTACTTTAACATGCTGTTATGAAAACAATGCTTTACTGAATATACTTCAACATGACGTTATGAAAACAATGTTTTACTGAATCTACTTTAACATGCCGTTATGAAAACAATGTTATACTGAATCTACTTTAACATGCTGTTATGAAAACAATGCTTTACTGAATATACTTCAACATGACGTTATGAAAACAATGTTTTACTGAATCTACTTTAACATGCCGTTATGAAAACAATGTTATACTGAATCTACTTTAACATGCTGTTATGAAAACAATGCTTTACTGAATATACTTCAACATGACGTTATGAAAACAATGTTTTACTGAATCTACTTTAACATGCCGTTATGAAAACAATGTTTTACTGAATCTACTTTAACATGCTGTTATGAAAACATTGTTTTACTGAATCTACTTCAACATGACGTTATGAAAACAATGTTTTACTGACTTTACTTCAACATGCTGTTATGAAAACATGACGTTATGTTTTACTGAATTTACTTCAACATGACGTTATGAAAACAATGTTTTACTGAATCTACTTTAACATGCTGTTATGAAAACAATGCTTTACTGAATATACTTCAACATGACGTTATGAAAACAATGTTTTACTGAATCTACTTTAACATGCCGTTATGAAAACAATGTTATACTGAATCTACTTTAACATGCTGTTATGAAAACAATGCTTTACTGAATATACTTCAACATGACGTTATGAAAACAATGTTTTACTGAATCTACTTTAACATGCCGTTATGAAAACAATGTTTACTGAATCTACTTTAACATGCTGTTATGAAAACAATGTTTTACTGAATCTACTTCAACATGACGTTATGAAAACAATGTTTTACTGAATCTACTTTAACATGCCGTTATGAAAACAAATGTTTTACTGAAAACAAACTACTTCAACATGACGTTATGAAAACAATGTTTTACTGAATCTACTTTAACATGCCGTTATGAAAACAATGTTTTACTGAATCTACTTTAACATGCCGTTATGAAAACAATGTTTTACTGAATCTACTTCAACATGACGTTATGAAAACAATGTTTTACTGAATTTACTTCAACATGACGTTATGAAAACAATGTTTTACTGAATCTACTTTAACATGACGTTATGAAAACAATGTTTTACTGAATCTACTTTAACATGCTGTTATGAAAACAATGCTTTACTGAATATACTTCAACATGACGTTATGAAAACAATGTTTTACTGAATCTACTTTAACATGCCGTTATGAAAACAATGTTATACTGAATCTACTTTAACATGCTGTTATGAAAACAATGCTTTACTGAATATACTTCAACATGACGTTATGAAAACAATGTTTTACTGAATCTACTTTAACATGCCGTTATGAAAACAATGTTATACTGAATCTACTTTAACATGCTGTTATGAAAACAATGCTTTACTGAATATACTTCAACATGACGTTATGAAAACAATGTTTTACTGAATCTACTTTAACATGCCGTTATGAAAACAATGTTTTACTGAATCTACTTCAACATGCTGTTATGAAAACAATGTTTTACTGAATCTACTTTAACATGCCGTTATGAAAACAATGTTTTACTGAATATCTACTTCAACATGCTGTTATGAAAACAATGTTTTACTGAATCTACTTCAACATGCCGTTATGAAAACAATGTTTTACTGAATCTACTTTAACATGCTGTTATGAAAACAATGTTTTACTGAATTTACTTCAACATGCTGTTATGAAAACAATGTTTTACTGACTTTACTTCAACATGCCGTTATGAAAACAATGTTTTACTGAATCTACTTTAACATGCTGTTATGAAAACAATGTTTTACTGAATCTACTTCAACATGCTGTTATGAAAACAATGTTTTACTGAATCTACTTCAACATGCTGTTATGAAAACATTGTTTTACTGACTTTACTTCAACATGACGTTATGAAAACAATGTTTTACTGAATATACTTAAACATGACGTTATGAAAACAATGTTTTACTGAATCTACTTTAACATGCCGTTATGAAAACAATGTTATACTGAATCTACTTTAACATGCTGTTATGAAAACAATGTTTTACTGAATATACTTCAACATGACGTTATGAAAACAATGTTTTACTGAATCTACTTTAACATGCCGTTATGAAAACAATGTTATACTGAATCTACTTTAACATGCTGTTATGAAAACAATGTTTTACTGAATATACTTCAACATGACGTTATGAAAACAATGTTTTACTGAATATACTTCAACATGACGTTATGAAAACAATGTTTTACTGAATCTACTTCAACAACATGAAAACGTTATGAAAACAATGTTTTACTGAATCTACTTTAACATGCTGTTATGAAAACAATGTTTTACTGAATCTACTTCAACATGACGTTATGAAAACAATGTTTTACTGAATCTACGTTTAACAATGCCGTACTGAATCTATGAAAACAATGTTTTACTGAATCTACTTTAACATGCTGTTATGAAAACAATGTTTTACTGAATCTACTTCAACATGACGTTATGAAAACAATGTTTTACTGACATCTGTTATACTTACAACATGACGTTATGAAAACAATGTTTTACTGAATCTACTTTAACATGCTGTTATGAAAACAATGTTTTACTGAATATACTTCAACATGACGTTATGAAAACAATGTTTTACTGAATCTACTTTAACATGCCGTTATGAAAACAATGTTTTACTGAATCTACTTTAACATGCCGTTATGAAAACAATGTTTTACTGAATCTACTTTAACATGACGTTATGAAAACAATGTTTTACTGAATATACTTCAACATGACGTTATGAAAACAATGTTTTACTGAATCTACTTTAACATGCCGTTATGAAAACAATGTTATACTGAATCTACTTTAACATGCTGTTATGAAAACAATGCTTTACTGAATATACTTCAACATGACGTTATGAAAACAATGTTTTACTGAATCTACTTTAACATGCCGTTATGAAAACAATGTTTTACTGAATCTACTTCAACATGCTGTTATGAAAACAATGTTTTACTGAATCTACTTTAACATGCCGTTATGAAAACAATGCTTTACTGAATATACTTCAACATGCTGTTATGAAAACAATGTTTTACTGACTTTACTTCAACATGCCGTTATGAAAACAATGTTTTACTGAATCTACTTTAACATGCTGTTATGAAAACAATGTTTTACTGAATTACTTCAACATGCTGTTATGAAAACAATGTTTTACTGACTTTACTTCAACATGCCGTTATGAAAACAATGTTTTACTGAATCTACTTTAACATGCTGTTATGAAAACAATGTTTTACTGAATTTACTTCAACATGCTGTTATGAAAACAATGCTTTACTGAATATACTTCAACATGACGTTATGAAAACAATGTTTTACTGAATCTACTTTAACATGCTGTTATGAAAACAATGCTTTACTGAATATACTTCAACATGACGTTATGAAAACAATGTTTTACTGAATCTACTTTAACATGCCGTTATGAAAACAATGTTTTACTGAATCTACTTTAACATGCTGTTATGAAAACAATGTTTTACTGAATCTACTTCAACATGACGTTATGAAAACAATGTTTTACTGAATCTACTTTAACATGCCGTTATGAAAACAATGTTATACTGAATCTACTTTAACATGCTGTTATGAAAACATTGTTTTACTGAATCTACTTCAACATGACGTTATGAAAACAATGTTTTACTGACTTTACTCAACAACATGCTGTTATGAAAACAATGTTTTACTGAATCTACTTCAACATGACGTTATGAAAACAATGTTTTACTGAATCTACTTTAACATGCTGTTATGAAAACAATGTTTTACTGAATATACTTCAACATGACGTTATGAAAACAATGTTTTACTGAATCTACTTTAACATGCCGTTATGAAAACAATGTTATACTGAATCTACTTTAACATGCTGTTATGAAAACAATGCTTTACTGAATATACTTCAACATGACGTTATGAAAACAATGTTTTACTGAATCTACTTTAACATGCCGTTATGAAAACAATGTTATACTGAATCTACTTTAACATGCTGTTATGAAAACAATGTTTTACTGAATATACTTCAACATGACGTTATGAAAACAATGTTTTACTGAATCTACTTTAACATGCCGTTATGAAAACAATGTTATACTGAATCTACTTTAACATGCTGTTATGAAAACAATGTTTTACTGAATATACTTCAACATGACGTTATGAAAACAATGTTTTACTGAATCTACTTTAACATGCCGTTATGAAAACAATGTTTTACTGAATCTACTTTAACATGCTGTTATGAAAACAATGTTTTACTGAATCTACTTCAACATGACGTTATGAAAACAATGTTTTACTGAATCTACTTCAACATGCTGTTATGAAAACAATGTTTTACTGAATCTACTTCAACATGACGTTATGAAAACAATGTTTTACTGAATCTACTTTAACATGACGTTATGAAAACAATGTTTTACTGAATCTACTTTAACATGCTGTTATGAAAACAATGCTTTACTGAATATACTTCAACATGACGTTATGAAAACAATGTTTTACTGAATCTACTTTAACATGCCGTTATGAAAACAATGTTATACTGAATCTACTTTAACATGCTGTTATGAAAACAATGTTTTACTGAATATACTTCAACATGACGTTATGAAAACAATGTTTTACTGAATATACCTTAACATGCCGTTATGAAAACAATGTTATACTGAATCTACTTCAACATGCTGTTATGAAAACAATGTTTTACTGAATCTACTTTAACATGCCGTTATGAAAACAATGTTTTACTGAATCTACTTTAACATGCCGTTATGAAAACAATGTTTTACTGAATCTACTTCAACATGACGTTATGAAAACAATGTTTTACTGTTATGTTATGAAAACAATGTTTTACTGAATCTACTTCAACATGACGTTATGAAAACAATGTTTTACTGAATCTACTTCAACATGACGTTATGAAAACAATGTTTTACTGAATCTACTTCAACATGCCGTTATGAAAACAATGTTTTACTGAATCTACTTTAACATGCTGTTATGAAAACATTGTTATACTGAATATACTTCAACATGCCGTTATGAAAACATTGTTTTACTGAATCTACTTTAACATGACGTTATGAAAACAATGTTTTACTGAATATACCTTAACATGCCGTTATGAAAACAATGTTATACTGAATCTACTCCAACATGCTGTTATGAAAACAATGTTTTACTGAATCTACTTTAACATGCCGTTATGAAAACAATGTTTTACTGAATCTACTTTAACATGCCGTTATGAAAACAATGTTTTACTGAATCTACTAAAACATGGCGTTATGAAAACATTGTTTTACTGAATCTACTTCAACATGACGTTATGAAAACATTGTTTTACTGAATCTACTTCAACATGACGTTATGAAAACAATGTTTTACTGAATCTACTTTAACATGCTGTTATGAAAACAATGCTTTACTGAATATACTTCAACATGACGTTATGAAAACAATGTTTTACTGAATCTACTTTAACATGCCGTTATGAAAACAATGTTATACTGAATCTACTTTAACATGCTGTTATGAAAACAATGCTTTACTGAATATACTTCAACATGACGTTATGAAAACAATGTTTTACTGAATCTACTTTAACATGCCGTTATGAAAACAATGTTATACTGAATCTACTTTAACATGCTGTTATGAAAACAATGCTTTACTGAATATACTTCAACATGACGTTATGAAAACAATGTTTTACTGAATATACTTTAACATGCCGTTATGAAAACAATGTTATACTGAATCTACTTCAACATGCTGTTATGAAAACAATGTTTTACTGAATCTACTTTAACATGCCGTTATGAAAACAATGCTTTACTGAATATACTTCAACATGCTGTTATGAAAACAATGTTTTACTGACTGAATCTACTTCAACATGCCGTTATGAAAACAATGTTTTACTGAATCTACTTTAACATGCTGTTATGAAAACAATGTTTTACTGAATTTACTTCAACATGCTGTTATGAAAACAATGTTTTACTGACTTTACTTCAACATGCCGTTATGAAAACAATGTTTTACTGAATCTACTTTAACATGCTGTTATGAAAACAATGTTTTACTGAATTTACTTCAACATGCTGTTATGAAAACAATGTTTTACTGAATCTACTTCAACATGACGTTATGAAAACAATGTTTTACTGAATCTACTTTAACATGCTGTTATGAAAACAATGTTTTACTGAATATACTTCAACATGACGTTATGAAAACAATGTTTTACTGATCTACTTTACTGTTTAACATGACGTTATGAAAACAATGTTTTACTGAATCTACTTTAACATGCCGTTATGAAAA
This sequence comes from Tachypleus tridentatus, assembly GCF_004210375.1. NCBI lineage: Eukaryota > Metazoa > Arthropoda > Merostomata > Xiphosura > Limulidae > Tachypleus > Tachypleus tridentatus. The sequence continues at coordinate 9,472,248 of NC_134833.1, forward strand.
CAATGTTTTACTGAATCTACTTCAACATGACGTTATGAAAACATTGTTTTACTGAATCTACTTTAACATGCCGTTATGAAAACAATGTTTTACTGAATCTACTTTAACATGCTGTTATGAAAACATTGTTTTACTGAATCTACTTCAACATGACGTTATGAAAACAATGTTTTACTGAATCTACTTCAACATGCTGTTATGAAAACAATGTTTTACTGAATCTACTTCAACATACTTCAACGTTATGAAAACAATGTTTTACTGAATCTACTTTAACATGCTGTTATGAAAACAATGCTTTACTGAATATACTTCAACATGACGTTATGAAAACAATGTTTTACTGAATCTACTTTAACATGCCGTTATGAAAACAATGTTATACTGAATCTACTTTAACATGCTGTTATGAAAACATTGTTTTACTGAATCTACTTCAACATGACGTTATGAAAACAATGTTTTACTGAATCTACTTTAACATGCCGTTATGAAAACAATGTTTTACTGAATCTACTTTAACATGACGTTATGAAAACAATGTTTTACTGAATCTACTTTAACGTTATGAAAACAATGTTTTACTGAATCTACTTTAACATGCTGTTATGAAAACAATGTTTTACTGAATCTACTTCAACAACATGAAAACAATGTTTTACTGAATCTAAACAATGTTTTACTGAATCTACTTTAACATGTTATGAAAACAATGTTTTACTGAATCTACTTTAACATGCTGTTATGAAAACAATGTTTTACTGAATATACTTCAACATGACGTTATGAAAACAATGTTTTACTGAATCTACTTTAACATGCCGTTATGAAAACAATGTTATACTGAATCTACTTTAACATGCTGTTATGAAAACAATGCTTTACTGAATATACTTCAACATGACGTTATGAAAACAATGTTTTACTGAATCTACTTTAACATGCCGTTATGAAAACAATGTTTTACTGAATCTACTTCAACATGCTGTTATGAAAACAATGTTTTACTGAATCTACTTTAACATGCCGTTATGAAAACAATGTTTTACTGAATCTACTTTAACATGCCGTTATGAAAACAATGTTTTACTGAATCTACTTCAACATGACGTTATGAAAACAATGTTTTACTGAATCTACTTCAACATGACGTTATGAAAACATTGTTTTACTGAATCTACTTCAACATGACGTTATGAAAACAATGTTTTACTGAATCTACTTCAACATGACGTTATGAAAACAATGTTTTACTGAATCTACTTCAACATGCCGTTATGAAAACAATGTTTTACTGAATCTACTTTAACATGCTGTTATGAAAACATTGTTATACTGAATATACTTCAACATGCCGTTATGAAAACATTGTTTTACTGAATCTACTTTAACATGACGTTATGAAAACAATGTTTTACTGAATATACCTTAACATGCCGTTATGAAAACAATGTTATACTGAATCTACTCCAACATGCTGTTATGAAAACAATGTTTTACTGAATCTACTTTAACATGCCGTTATGAAAACAATGTTTTACTGAATCTACTTTAACATGCCGTTATGAAAACAATGTTTTACTGAATCTACTTTAACATGGCGTTATGAAAACATTGTTTTACTGAATCTACTTCAACATGACGTTATGAAAACATTGTTTTACTGAATCTACTTCAACATGACGTTATGAAAACAATGTTTTACTGAATCTACTTTAACATGCTGTTATGAAAACAATGCTTTACTGAATATACTTCAACATGACGTTATGAAAACAATGTTTTACTGAATCTACTTTAACATGCCGTTATGAAAACAATGTTATACTGAATCTACTTTAACATGCTGTTATGAAAACAATGCTTTACTGAATATACTTCAACATGACGTTATGAAAACAATGTTTTACTGAATCTACTTTAACATGCCGTTATGAAAACAATGTTTTACTGAATCTACTTTAACATGCTGTTATGAAAACAATGTTTTACTGAATATACTTCAACATGACGTTATGAAAACAATGTTTTACTGAATCTACTTTAACATGCCGTTATGAAAACAATGTTTTACTGAATCTACTTCAACATGCTGTTATGAAAACAATGTTTTACTGAATCTACTTTAACATGCCGTTATGAAAACAATGTTTTACTGAATCTACTTCAACATGCTGTTATGAAAACAATGTTTTACTGAATCTACTTCAACATGCCGTTATGAAAACAATGTTTTACTGAATCTACTTTAACATGCTGTTATGAAAACAATGTTTTACTGAATCTACTTCAACATGCTGTTATGAAAACAATGTTTTACTGACTTTACTTCAACATGCCGTTATGAAAACAATGTTTTAATGAATCTACTTTAACATGCTGTTATGAAAACAATGTTTTACTGAATCTACTTCAACATGCTGTTATGAAAACAATGTTTTACTGAATATACTTCAACATGACGTTATGAAAACAATGTTTTACTGAATCTACTTTAACATGCTGTTATGAAAACAATGCTTTACTGAATATACTTCAACATGACGTTATGAAAACAATGTTTTACTGAATCTACTTTAACATGCCGTTATGAAAACAATGTTTACTGAATCTACTTTAACATGCTGTTATGAAAACAATGTTTTACTGAATATACTTCAACATGACGTTATGAAAACAATGTTTTACTGAATCTACTTTAACATGCCGTTATGAAAACAATGTTTTACTGAATCTACTTTAACATGCTGTTATGAAAACAATGTTTTACTGAATATACTTCAACATGACGTTATGAAAACAATGTTTTACTGAATCTACTTTAACATGCCGTTATGAAAACAATGTTTTACTGAATCTACTTTAACATGCTGTTATGAAAACAATGTTTTACTGAATCTACTTCAACATGACGTTATGAAAACAATGTTTTACTGAATCTACTTTAACATGCCGTTATGAAAACAATGTTTTACTGAATCTACTTTAACATGCTGACGTTATGAAAACAATGTTTTACTGAATCTACTTCAACATGACGTTATGAAAACAATGTTTTACTGAATCTACTTCAACATGACGTTATGAAAACAATGTTTTACTGAATCTACTTTAACATGCCGTTATGAAAACAATGTTATACTGAATCTACTTTAACATGCTGTTATGAAAACATTGTTTTACTGAATCTACTTCAACATGACGTTATGAAAACAATGTTTTACTGAATCTACTTCAACATGACTCAACATGACGTTATGAAAACAATGTTTTACTGAATCTACTTTAACATGCCGTTATGAAAACAATGTTTTACTGAATCTACTTTAACATGCTGTTATGAAAACAATGCTTTACTGAATATACTTCAACATGACGTTATGAAAACAATGTTTTACTGAATCTACTTTAACATGCTGTTATGAAAACATTGTTTTACTGAATCTACTTCAACATGACGTTATGAAAACAATGTTTTACTGAATCTACTTTAACATGCTGTTATGAAAACAATGTTTTACTGAATCTACTTCAACATGCCGTTATGAAAACAATGTTTTACTGAATCTACTTTAACATGCTGTTATGAAAACAATGTTTTACTGAATCTACTTTAACACGTTATGAAAACAATGTTTTACTGAATCTACTTCAACATGTTATGAAAACAATGTTTTACTGAATCTACTTTTAACATGCCGTTATGAAAACAATGTTTTACTGAATCTACTTCAACATGCTGTTATGAAAACAATGTTTTACTGAATCTACTTCAACATGACGTTATGAAAACAATGTTATTTACTGAATCTACTTCAACATGCCGTTATGAAAACAATGTTTTACTGAATCTACTTCAACATGACGTTATGAAAACATTGTTTTACTGAATCTACTTCAACATGACGTTATGAAAACAATGTTTTACTGAATCTACTTTAACATGACGTTATGAAAACAATGTTTTACTGAATCTACTTCAACATGACGTTATGAAAACAATGTTTTACTGAATCTACTTCAACATGCCGTTATGAAAACAATGTTTTACTGAATCTACTTTAACATGCTGTTATGAAAACATTGTTTTACTGAATCTACTTCAACATGCCGTTATGAAAACAATGTTTTACTGAATCTACTTTAACATGCCGTTATGAAAACAATGTTTTACTGAATCTACTTTAACATGCCGTTATGAAAACAATGTTTTACTGAATCTACTTCAACATGCTGTTATGAAAACAATGTTTTACTGAATCTACTTTAACATGCCGTTATGAAAACAATGTTTTACTGAATCTACTTTAACATGCCGTTATGAAAACAATGTTTTACTGAATCTACTTCAACATGCTGTTATGAAAACATTGTTTTACTGAATCTACTTCAACATGCCGTTATGAAAACATTGTTTTACTGAATCTACTTTAACATGACGTTATGAAAACATTGTTTTACTGAATCTACTTTAACATGACGTTATGAAAACAATGTTTTACTGAATCTACTTTAACATGCCGTTATGAAAACAATGTTTTACTGAATCTACTTTAACATGCTGTTATGAAAACAATGTTTTACTGAATCTACTTCAACATGACGTTATGAAAACAATGTTTTACTGAATCTACTTTAACATGCCGTTATGAAAACAATGTTTTACTGAATCTACTTTAACATGCTGTTATGAAAACAATGTTTTACTGAATCTACTTCAACATGCCGTTATGAAAACAATGTTTTACTGAATCTACTTCAACATGCCGTTATGAAAACAATGTTTTACTGAATCTACTTCAACATGCCGTTATGAAAACAATGTTTTACTGAATCTACTTTCAACATGCTGTTATGAAAACAATGTTTTACTGAATCTACTTCAACATGACGTTATGAAAACAATGTTTTACTGAATCTACTTTAACATGCCGTTATGAAAACAATGCTTTACTGAATATACTTCAACATGCTGTTATGAAAACAATGTTTTACTGAATCTACTTCAACATGCTGTTATGAAAACAATGTTTTACTGAATCTACTTCAACATGACGTTATGAAAACAATGTTTTACTGAATCTACTTTAACATGCTGTTATGAAAACAATGCTTTACTGAATATACTTCAACATGACGTTATGAAAACAATGTTTTACTGAATCTACTTTAACATGCCGTTATGAAAACAATGTTATACTGAATCTACTTTAACATGCTGTTATGAAAACAATGCTTTACTGAATATACTTCAACATGACGTTATGAAAACAATGTTTTACTGAATCTACTTTAACATGCCGTTATGAAAACAATGTTATACTGAATCTACTTTAACATGCTGTTATGAAAACAATGTTTTACTGAATCTACTTCAACATGACGTTATGAAAACAATGTTTTACTGAATCTACTTTAACATGCCGTTATGAAAACAATGTTTTACTGAATCTACTTTAACATGCTGTTATGAAAACAATGTTTTACTGAATCTACTTCAACATGACGTTATGAAAACAATGTTTTACTGAATCTACTTTAACATGCCGTTATGAAAACAATGTTTTACTGAATCTACTTTAACATGCTGTTATGAAAACAATGTTTTACTGAATCTACTTCAACATGACGTTATGAAAACAATGTTTTACTGAATCTACTTTAACATGCCGTTATGAAAACAATGTTTTACTGAATCTACAACAATGTTTTACTGAATCTACTTTAACATGACGTTATGAAAACAATTACTTTACTGAATGAAAACAATGTTTTACTGAATCTACTTTAACATGCCGTTATGAAAACAATGTTTTACTGAATCTACTTTAACATGCCGTTATGAAAACAATGTTTTACTGAATCTACTTCAACATGACGTTATGAAAACAATGTTTTACTGAATCTACTTCAACATGCCGTTATGAAAACAATGTTTTACTGAATCTACTTCAACATGACGTTATGAAAACAATGTTTTACTGAATCTACTTCAACATGACGTTATGAAAACAATGTTTTACTGAATCTACTTCAACATGACGTTATGAAAACAATGTTTTACTGAATCTACTTCAACATGCCGTTATGAAAACAATGTTTTACTGAATCTACTTTAACATGCCGTTATGAAAACAATGTTTTACTGAATCTACTTCAACATGCCGTTATGAAAACAATGTTTTACTGAATCTACTTTAACATGCCGTTATGAAAACAATGTTTTACTGAATCTACTTCAACATGCCGTTATGAAAACAATGTTATACTGAATCTACTTCAACATGCTGTTATGAAAACAATGTTTTACTGAATCTACTTCAACATGACGTTATGAAAACAATGTTTTACTGAATCTACTTTAACATGCTGTTATGAAAACAATGTTTTACTGAATCTACTTCAACATGACGTTATGAAAACAATGTTTTACTGAATCTACTTTAACACGTTATGAAAACAATGTTTTACTGAATCTACTTTAACATGCCGTTATGAAAACAATGTTTTACTGAATCTACTTCAACATGACGTTATGAAAACAATGTTTTACTGAATCTACTTTAACATGCCGTTATGAAAACAATGTTTTACTGAATCTACTTTAACATGCTGTTATGAAAACAATGTTTTACTGAATCTACTTCAACATGACGTTATGAAAACAATGTTTTACTGAATCTACTTTAACATGCCGTTATGAAAACAATGTTTTACTGAATCTACTTTAACATGCTGTTATGAAAACAATGTTTTACTGAATCTACTTCAACATGACGTTATGAAAACAATGTTTTACTGAATCTACTACTTAACATGCCGTTATGAAAACAATGTTTTACTGAATCTACTTCAACATGCTGTTATGAAAACAATGTTTTACTGAACTACTTCAACATGACGTTATGAAAACAATGTTTTACTGATCTACTTCAACATGCCGTTATGAAAACAATGTTTTACTGAATCTACTTCAACATGCTGTTATGAAAACAATGTTTTTATGTTATGAAAACAATGTTTTACTGAATCTACTTTAACATGCCGTTATGAAAACAATGTTTTATGAATCTACTTTAACATGCTGTTATTTTACTGAATCTACTTCAACATGACGTTATGAAAACAATGTTTTACTGAATCTACTTTAACATGCCGTTATGAAAACAATGTTTTACTGAATCTACTTTAACATGCTGTTATGAAAACAATGTTTTACTGAATCTACTTCAACATGCCGTTATGAAAACAATGTTTTACTGAATCTACTTCAACATGCTGTTATGAAAACAATGTTTTACTGAATCTAAAACAATGAAAACAATGTTTTACTGAATCTACTTCAACATGACGTTATGAAAACAATGTTTTACTGAATCTACTTTAACATGCTGTTATGAAAACAATGTTTTACTGAAAACAATGTTTTACTATACTTCAACATGACGTTATGAAAACAATGTTTTACTGAATCTACTTCAACATGCCGTTATGAAAACAATGTTTTACTGAATCTACTTTAACATGCTGTTATGAAAACAATGTTTTACTGAATATACTTCAACATGACGTTATGAAAACAATGTTTTACTGAATCTACTTTAACATGCCGTTATGAAAACAATGTTTTACTGAATCTACTTTAACATGCTGTTATGAAAACAATGTTTTACTGAATCTACTTCAACAACATGAAAACAATGTTTTACTGTTATGAAAACAATGTTTTACTGAATCTACTTTAACATGCCGTTATGAAAACAATGTTTTACTGAATCTACTTTAACATGCTGTTATGAAAACAATGTTTTACTGTACTTTACTGAACTGAATCTACTTCAACATGCCGTTATGAAAACAATGTTTTACTGAATCTACTTTAACATGCTGTTATGAAAACAATGTTTTACTGAATCTACTTCAACATGACGTTATGAAAACAATGTTTTACTGAATCTACTTTAACATGCCGTTATGAAAACAATGTTTTACTGAATCTACTTCAACATGCTGTTATGAAAACAATGTTTTACTGAATCTACTTTAACATGACGTTATGAAAACAATGTTTTACTGAATCTACTTTAACATTAACGTTATGAAAACAATGTTTTACTGAATCTACTTCAACATGCTGTTATGAAAACAATGTTTTACTGAATCTACTTTAACATGCTGTTATGAAAACAATGTTTTACTGAATACTAACATGCTGTTATGAAAACAATGCTTGTTATGAAAACAATGTTTTACTGAATCTACTTTAACATCGTTATGAAAACATGTTTTACTGTTATGAAAACAATGTTTTACTGAATCTACTTCAACATGACGTTATGAAAACAATGTTTTACTGAATCTACTTCAACATGCCGTTATGAAAACAATGTTTTACTGAATCTACTTTAACATGCTGTTATGAAAACAATGTTTTACTGAATATACTTCAACATGACGTTATGAAAACAATGTTTTACTGAATCTACTTTAACATGCCGTTATGAAAACAATGTTTTACTGAATCTACTTTAACATGCTGTTATGAAAACAATGTTTTACTGAATATACTTCAACATGACGTTATGAAAACAATGTTTTACTGAATCTACTTTAACATGCCGTTATGAAAACAATGTTTTACTGAATCTACTTCAACATGCTGTTATGAAAACAATGTTTTACTGAATCTACTTCAACATGACGTTATGAAAACAATGTTTTACTGAATCTACTTCAACATGCTGTTATGAAAACAATGTTTTACTGAATCTACTTCAACATGACGTTATGAAAACAATGTTTTACTGAATCTACTTTAACATGCTGTTATGAAAACAATGTTTTACTGAATCTACTTCAACATGCCGTTATGAAAACAATGTTTTACTGAATCTACTTCAACATGACGTTATGAAAACAATGTTTTACTGAATCTACCGTTATGAAAACAATGTTTTACTGAATCTACTTTAACATGCCGTTATGAAAACAATGTTTTACTGAATCTACTTTAACATGCGTTATGAAAACAATGTTTTACTGAATCTACTTCAACATGACGTTATGAAAACAATGTTTTACTGAATCTACTTTAACATGCCGTTATGAAAACAATGTTTACTGAATCTACTTTAACATGCTGTTATGAAAACAATGTTTTACTGAATCTACTTCAACATGACGTTATGAAAACAATGTTTTACTGAATCTACTTTAACATGCCGTTATGAAAACAATGTTTTACTGAATCTACTTTAACATGCTGTTATGAAAACAATGTTTTACTGAATCTACTTCAACATGACGTTATGAAAACAATGTTTTACTGAATCTACTTTAACATGCCGTTATGAAAACAATGTTTTACTGAATCTACTTTAACATGCTGTTATGAAAACAATGTTTTACTGAATCTACTTCAACATGACGTTATGAAAACAATGTTTTACTGAATCTACTTTAACATGCCGTTATGAAAACAATGTTTTACTGAATCTACTTTAACATGCTGTTATGAAAACAATGTTTTACTGAATCTACTTCAACATGACGTTATGAAAACAATGTTTTACTGAATCTACTTTAACATGCCGTTATGAAAACAATGTTTTACTGAATCTACTTCAACATGTTATGAAAACAATGTTTTACTGTTAACATGACGTTATGAAAACAATGTTTTACTGAATCTACTTTAACATGCGTTATGAAAACAATGTTTTACTGAATCTACTTTAACATGCTGTTATGAAAACAATGTTTTACTGAATTTTCAACATGTTATGAATCTAAACAATGAAAACAATGTTTACTGAATCTACTTTAACATGCCGTTATGAAAACAATGTTTTACTGAATCTACTTTAACATGCTGTTATGAAAACAATGTTTTACTGAATCTACTTCAACATGACGTTATGAAAACAATGTTTTACTGAATCTACTTTAACATGCCGTTATGAAAACAATGTTTTACTGAATCTACTTTAACATGCTGTTATGAAAACAATGTTTTACTGAATCTACTTCAACATGACGTTATGAAAACAATGTTTTACTGAATCTACTTCAACAT